>NW_021146071.1:24026-40491 GCF_002837175.3 Physeter macrocephalus
TAACCCCAATAAAGATGTTAAAAAAAAAAAAAAAAAAAAGAACAGCCACTTCTGACATGACCTGCTATAATAGAACAAGACAGAGTGTGACCTTTTGGAGCAGTCAGATTCCTTTACTGAATACCTGGAAGTTGGAGGGGAAAAGGGAATGTGAAGACAGATGCTGTTTCCTTCCATGTCTGCATCTCCTCCCACCACAATTTGATATAAAGCATCCCAAGCCCTGAGATGAAATCCCACGACACTGGTAGGATCAGAACTGTGACTTAATATTTTCAAGTTCATAACAGGAGCTTCAGCAGCATCTTGAATCTGCCTGGAGTGTAGAACTGAAAGTTTACAAAATGGGGACAACTCAGAGCTTATGTCTTACTTGATTTCACTGTCTGGTTTGATCTCTGCTTCATCTCTTAATCAGGGAGATCTGTTACTGTTATCTCCCTTCTACAGAGGAGGTTGCTGAAGCTTATAATGGTTACAGTGATTAGTTCAAGTTCACAGATTAAATTCAGAACCATGATTTAAATCCAAGACTTGTGACTATTAGGCCACCGTTATGCCCATGGCCCTTCTTCCTTATCATTTGCTATTGTCCCAAAAGAGGGCTACATGTGGCCACCCCCATCAGATATTGTCCATATTTGTTTTCCTGCTGCCCTGACCCTTGTTCTGACTATGAATTCCTCTGAGTCCTTTTTTTAACCTATTTTTAAAATTATTTTAAATTGTGGTAAAATGTACATAACATAAAATTTACCATCTTAACCATTTTAAGTATACAGTTCAGGGGTATTAACTACATTCCCATGTTGTGCCAGAGCACACACTATTCTTAACTGACCAATGGATTTTAAATAAAAACAACACAGAAATGCTGGGCCTTAGAGCTTGTCATCTCTCCTGTTCACAAAACAAATATTGGAAATAATTGCTTTTAATATGCATCAGGCAAAAATCCCTGATGTGAACTGTCCCCTCTGGACAGTTCCAGTGACCTCTGGACTGGCCTCCAGGTGCCACAGCCCCAGTCCACCCCTCAGCCTGCTGGGTCCAGTCCCCACAGCCCTGTCTTAGGCATGCTGGTCCCTGTACCGAAAACTCTGATGGATCCTCATGCTCTATAGTGCAAGTCTATGCGCCTTAGGTTAGCATTCATAAATCTATCGAGTGCCTCCGATGTTGCTGTGGAGCCACTACTAACTGTATTGCTTCTCTATCTGCTAATGACTGCTGCCATGTGTGAGCCCTTCCTATGTGCTCAACACCGTAGGAAGAGACTTGGTCATCTCATTTAATCCTCTCAACAAATTTAAGAGTTGTAGGTGTTGCTGAAATCAGTTTACAGGTCAAGAAACTGAGATGAAGCCGAGTCAGGCACTTTACTCACGGCTTCATTACTGGTTACGTGGGCTCTTGTTTAGCCTCTTGTTCACCTTCCAGCTCCTGTCATAAAATGGGGTGGTTGTGTTTTTATCCGCCATAGCACCCCTCAATCTCAGGGGAGAAACTAGCTTCAAACCCAGACTTATTGGGAGAGAAAAAAAATTTTTAGCAGCCTAGAGCAAATATAAATTGTTAAAGGAATCTGTGTTGATAAACAGAAAAGCTACATATTCTGTGACTCAGCCATTCTACAACTAGGAATAAATACATCCTGAGGAAATCAGAACCATGAGTACACGTTTGTATGCAAGGATGCACACTGGAGCATTATTTATATTAGTGAAAACAACCCTCAAGTCCAATAATAAAGGGCCGATTAAATTATACATATAGTTTATACACATATCCATATTACAATAATTGTTAAGATATACTGAGTGCTTACCATGTGCCACTCATTGTTTCAAGGGCTTTATTGGTATTAACTCATTTAAACCATGTGGTGGATTACAGTATGATCCTTAAAATGAGATTGCACAGGAATACTTATGGCTTGAGAAAATGTTCATGATCTTTTTTTTTTGGCTGAGCCACGTGACTTGAGGGATCTTAGTTCCCCGACTGACCAGGGATTGAACCAGTGCCCTCTGCAATGTAAGTGCGGAGTCTTAACCACCAGGGAAGTCCTGTTCATGATCTATTGTTGAATGAAAGAAGCATATTAAAAAATTATGTTTAAAAACTATAAGTTTATAGCAGCTTTATTCATAATTGCCAAAATGTGGAAGCAACCAAGATGCCCTACAGTAGGTGAATGGATAAATAAACTGTGGTACATCCAGATAATGGAATGTTATTCAGTGCTAAAAAGAAATGAGCTATTAAACCATGAAATGACATAGAGGAAACTTAAATGCATATTTCTAAGTGAAAGAAGCCTATCTGAAAAGGCTACATACTGTATCATTCCAACTATATGACATTCTGGAAAAGGCAAAACTATAAAAACAGTCAAAAGATCAGTGATTGCCAGGGGATGGGGGGTTGGTGGGGAGTGATGCCAGGTGGAACACAGAGGTTTTTAGGACAGTGAAAATACTCTAAATGATACCATAAAGATGGATACAGGTCACCATACATTTGTCCAAACTCATAAAATATACGACACCAAGAGTGAACCCCAAAGCAAACAAACTATGGACTTTGGGTGATAACAATATGTCAACATAAGCTCATCCATTATAACAGACATCCCACTCTAGTGTAGGATGTTGACAACATGGGAAGCTGTGCATATGTTGGGGGCAGGGGGTATATGGGAAATCTGCACCTTCCCCTCAATTTTTCTGTGAACCTTAAACTACTCTAAAAAAAAGTCTTAAAAAGAAAAACTACATAGTAGAAGTAAAATGATAGTAATTAGGTCTGAGAAATGGAATTACTGTTTTTTATTGTCTTCTTTGTAATTTGGAGAATATTCCACAATAATAATCACTTATTACTTTTTAAAAAACTGATTTAAAAATAAACACATAGTCAAGGTATTAGATGGCACCTGAGGACCTGATGGCCAGAGCATCAGGCAAGGTCACTGATAAACAAATAAGAGAGTGAGTCCGGCTGGCACATTGGCCAGGGAGCCAATGACCCTGGGGCTGACCACAAGGGGCCCTCAGCAAAGTGACCCAACAAGCGCCACTCTGTGCTGTGGGCCCCGCCTACTGCCCTATTTGCTCAGAAGTTCTGCTGCTGTGAGGCCCTGGCACTGGGTCACCAGGGAGGAATCCAGTCACTCTGGCCAGCACTAAAAACAGAGTTCAGGGCCTGACACACTCAGGACCAAGATCAAAGGTCTTATTCTAGCTGTGAGAGGACTTCGCTGTCTGGCTCCTGCTGATTTTTTGGACTCAGTTTTCCACGGCTCTGTGTCACAGAACTTCACTCCAGAAAGACCATTTTCTCCTAACTTTCCCATGTACCCATCATGCACTTTCCTCCTCTTGCACGTTTTCCAAACTTTCCTTTCCCACCATCTTCTCCAAAAATACCCTTTCTTTGTTTCAAGTCTATGGATGATGCTGATGAAACATGATAATGTTGATGCAAACTGCTCTAAACTTAGGTGTAATCACAATAATAACAGCTACAATTTATGTAGCAGTTAGTGTGTGTTCTTTAAATACACTGACTCCCACTTAATATTTACAGCTCTTCTGTGGGCAGGTACCAGTGTTCTTCCTTACAGATAAGGTATTGAAGACTCAATGAGGTGAGTTCATTGTTTACTTGGGCATGGCAACTTATAGGCAATGTCCCAGGGGAGGCATCACGTGGCCCAGGAAAGCCCACGACTTTTGTCTGAGCTCACCCCAGGACCGGGGTCCCAGCACACTGAGTGGCCCTGGGCTCAGCCAGGCCCCTATGGCCTGCTCAAGGCTTGGCAGAGAGGAAGAGTGATTCAAGAGTATGGACCCAACATGAGGAGCTTCATTGAAAAGATCGCTAGAAATAGTTTCTTTACATACACACTAATTCCTGAAATCCTTTTCTTAGAGGATGTGGCATTTTTCTTGGGAGATGGTATTTCTGAAAGACTATATGACTACACATTGTTTGTTTACTTTGGTTTTCATACATAGGAGTTGACCAAATTCAGGAATCATCACTTTCACAGGTGCTCTGGATAGAGGATGAGTGAATTTAGTTCACGCATGTATGCCACACTCCTTATAACAATTCATGCATTAAATATGTGTGAATTGAGCCATATTTTAAAATGTGCCTATTAAGTCTGATAGTTAAGGGAATTCTGCTGTGAATTAGTTTTAAAGTAAGGACCTTTTTAAAGTAATTAGTCCCTAAGTTTTTTTTGTAACAACTTTATTGAGATATAATTCACTTACCTTACAATTCACGCATTTAAAATGTAATTTCAACATAGTCATGCCACCATCACTACAATTAATTTTAGAACATTTTCATCACTTCAAAAAGAAACCTGTACATATAAGCTATCACTATCACCCTCCACCTCATCTGCTGCCCCCTACCCACCTCCCAGTCCTAGGAAACCACTGATCTACTTTCTGTCTCTATAGATTTACCTTTCCTGGACATTTTGTATAAATAGAATCATGCAATATATGGTCTTTTGCAACTGACTTCTTTCATTTAGCATAATGTTTTCAAGTTCATCCATTGTTATAGCATGTAGCAGACGTCTTTCCTTTTTATAACAAATAATGTTCCATTGTATGGCTACATAACATATTGTGTCCATCACTTGATGGACATTTGGGTTCTTTCCACCTTTGGCTACTATGAATAATACTGCTATGAACATTCGTGGTCATGTTTTTTGTGTGAACATATGTTTTCAATTCTCTTGGCTATATAACTAGGAGTGAAATTGCTGGGTCAAATGGTAGCTCTATGTTTAACTTTTGGAGGAATTGCCAGACTATTTTCCAAACTGGATGCACCATTTTACATTCCCACCAACAGTGTGTGAGGGTTTTGCTTTTTCCACATCCTCACCAGCACTTGTTATTATCTGGCTTTTTATTAATAGCCATCCTACTGGGTATGAATTGGTATCTGGTTGTGGTTTTGATTGGCATTTCCCTGACAACTAGTGATGTTGAGCATCTTCTCCTGTGCTTATATATTTATATATCTTATGTGGACATATGTCTATTAAGATCCTTTGCTCATTTTTTAAATTGGCTTATTTGCCTTTTTATAATTAAGTTGTAAGACATGGGGAATATAGCCAATATTTTGTAATAACTGTAAATGGAAAGTAACCTTTAAAAATTGTACAAAAAATTTTAAAAATAATTAAGTTGTAAGAGTTCTTTACATAGTCTAGATACAAGTCCCTTATCGGATACATGATTTGCAAATAGTTTCTGCCATTCTGTGGGGTATCTTTTTACTTCTGGATGGTACCCTTTTAAGCACAAAAGTTTTAATCTTGATGAACTCTAGCCCCTTATTGGATACATGATTTGCAAATAGTTTCTGCCATTCTGTGGGGTATCTTTTTACTTCTGGATGGTACCCTTTTAAGCACAAAAGTTTTAATCTTGATGAACTCTAACTTATTTTTTCTTTTGTTACTCATACTTTTGGTGTAAGAAACCACTGCCAAATCTCAGGTCATAAAGATCTGTCCCTATGTTTCCTTCTAAGACTTTTCTAGGGACTTCCCTGGTGGCACAATGGTTAAGAATCTGCCTGCCATTGCAGGGGACACCGGTTTGAGCCCTGGTCTGGGAAGATCCCACATGCCACGGAACAACTAAGCCAGTGCACCACAACTACTGAGCCTGTCCTCTAGAGCCTGTGAGACACAACTACTGAAGTCCGCACGCCTAGAGCCCATATTCTGCAACAAGAGAAGCCACTGCAGGGAGAAGCCCGAGCACTGCAACGAAGAGTAGCCCCCCATTCGCTACAGCTAGAGAAAGCCCGCACGCAGCAATGAAGACCCAAAGCAGCCAAAAATAAATAAATAAAAAGTTTTAAAATTTTAGTTCTTACATTTAGGTCTTTGATCCATTTGAGTTAATTATAGGTCCAAGTTTATTCTTTTGCATGTGGATATCAATTTGTAGAAAAGTCTATTCTTTCCTCATTGAATTGTTTCCTCACTCTTGTAATTCAATTGACTGTGAGAGTTTATTTCTGGATTCTCAGTTCTATTTCATTGCTCTATATGGCAGTCTTATGCAAGTACACTCGCTCTCTTCTTGTTACCAAGTTCCTTTATTATTTCCAAAGGACACTTGCTGTTAGCTGGGAACAGAAATCGCCCTGGCTGAGCCGTTCAAGGAGCTTAGAAGGCATCTTTTTCCATTTGGTCAGTAATGTCACCAGCAAGGCCTCTTTCAGGTTACCTGTTGCGGTGCCTCACACCTGGGATTCCTGTCGCAGAGATCAAGCCGGACTGAACCCTTCCATTGTGCGGGAGGAAAGCGGAGAAGCCCGGCGATCTAACAGAGCCGCCGGAGGGCGCCCCATCTCGCGCTCCGCGCTTCCTGGTGTCCTTCCTCCCGGGCGGAAATCAGGGTCGCAGGGGCCGCCTGGATTTCTTCGGCTTTTGCAAATGTCCAAGTACCCCAAACCTCTAGTTTTCCCGGTACTCTTTACCATAGGCGAGGGTCCCGAGACTGTGCTTGGGCAGGCCCTTAGGACCTCGGCGTCAGGAGGCAGGAAGGCGCAGCCCGCATGAGCAGCCGGCCGGGGAAAAGCCGCGGTGCCCAGTGCAGGACCGCCCCCACGCCTCCCGAGACCCCCGATCACCCGGTGGTTTGCGGGGCCGAAGCTCTCCCTCTGCGCCTGCGACACGCCGGGCCCCAGCAATTGCGAAGTTTGTGATCCTGGGGCGATCTCTTCTGGCTCACGAGGTCTGACAAGCAGGCCAATTAGCTGTGGGATGGAAAACAGCTTTTTCTGCCAAGGGGAGTTATTTCCAGTAGATTCTCGCGTGGCCTGTTTGTGCTTCTGCTCTTCTCTCTATTCAGCTGGCCTTCTGCCACAGAGGCATTGGCTAAGTAGTATGTGAGCGGGTGTGACATTAACATTTCCCCATGTCAATAAGAATGGTTCAAAAGTAGCATTTTTATCCGTGCAAAATATTACATTGTCTGATTGTATGGTAACTGACGTCCTCCAGAAAGAGACTGGGACCTCTGTGGGGCACAGGCGCTCGGTTCCTAACAGACCTCCTTGGATGAAGCTGTGTGTCACCGGCATTGGTGTACTGTCACCAGCACTACAGTCACGCCCCATCTCCCCAACTGGGACAATCCACAGGCAACGCCCATCACTTCAGGGTCAGTGGCCAGGTGTGGCCTGGCCCTCAGTTCGGGTTCTTCTGTAAAATCCACGAAGCCTGACAGGCTTTGGGCTACAGAAAAAGACAGTTTTCCCAATGGGGTGTGTTAAGATCCTACACCTTAAGTGGACCAGTTTACTTTTAATGTCAATCCTGAAAGAAATTAAATGGGAAGTTCCTGTTAGACACAGGCTGTTTACAGTGTTTATGGGAACCTGAGAAATTTCCGGGCGAGCCCACATGAATCCACCCAGGTGCCAGGGTCTGGGTGAGTCAACGCTGGACACTCAACACGAACAGAAGGGCAGACACAGGCCTGGAAAGCCCCCTGTGTGCCCAGCAGATTCCCTGAAGCCTCATGGCATTGCCTGTAGGCTTGATGGAGTCTGTGGCAGGACCTCCACAGTTCATGCCCATCATTTTTGCCTGTCCCCCACCTCACTGGATGGCCCTGTAGAGCTGCCCTAGTCACCCTCCCAGCCTCAGGACCCGTGCATTACTTGCCAGGGCAGGTAGCCCCCTCTTGACATCTTTTCTTTACCTATAGATTCCCTCTGAGCCCACCCTCACCTCCCTTACCAGTGTGAGAGAGATCTTTGAATGTATGACACATGTGGTGCCACTGTGTGTTCACATGTATTTTAGATAATAGGAATGGTAGTGGGCTTTCGACCCTGTTCTGTTTCTTACCTTTCTTCCTCAGCCCTGTGTTGTTGCTGTGTATGTATGGTTTGTCATTCCTCGGGTCTCTATCAGTCTGATGTCAAGAAAACCAAAACCCCTAGATGAAAAACACACTTCAGCAGTTTTGTATGGTGCTGACTTGCTGAGATTCCAAGACCCAAACAAATGTTATCCATGTTATCTTTGCATTTCACTCACGAGGAATTATTCTCCTCGAGATGCACATAATGTCAGATTTTCTTCCCTCTGATTTATTATGAACCACCCACTAAGACTGGAAGGCATTTAAAATCAGTTTCCTCCTTTGGGTCTCACAAAGACTCTGGGTGGGGGTAGGGGTCACACAGCCCCAGAGAGGTCCCCCAGGTGTCCAGATCAGGGTGGCTCCCCACTCTGGGCAGTGCTGGGCCTCACCCCAAAGCACACATGCACTGGCCTCCTGCCTCTATCTGGAAGGACCCTGCCAAGGAGGGGGCCTCCAGGGCAACCCCATGCCCTCCCCGCTGGGCCTGCCCAGGGCCCTCCACACGGGCCCACCACACCCTGCAGCCATCTCTCCCTCACAGGTCTGCGCAAGGCTGCTTCTTCCTGGCCCCTCAGAGAGAAAGGGCAGGCTCAGGCCACTGTCCGCTTTTCATACCTCCAAAACACAACACATGCATTCTGCCCCTTTGTGCCATGACAGGGCATCAGCCTTAAAACCACAAAGGTTTTCTGGATGTAAGGAGGGGTCCTAAGAATCTTGAGATCTTAAGGATACCAAAGTCTGGTTCTCTTCCTGGAAGAAGAAACATAGCTTTCGTTGTTTTCCTAATTAGTCATAAGTCGACTCTGCTCCCACCCCACAGGATGAACAGAATTACTTAAACAAAACATCCACAAAACTAAACAACCAAAAATTCTCAACCTCTCACCCAGCATCCTGCTACGCTGATATTTACCGAGCACTTGCTGCGCTCTAGATGCTCTGCTAGGCACTTGATAGAAGCGAGCTCATTTTATCTTCACAACGATGCTGCAAGGAAGAGGTAACAGTCTCTGTTCTCCAAATGAGGAATGTGAGACTTAAAAAAAAAGTTGGGGAACTTCCTCAGCATCGAGTAGTAGAGCCAGGACTGGCACCTACCTGATGCTTGTGGTTGAGATTTGTGTAAATATTCTGGGCTGAATGGATTTTATAACCCAATGCCTTTCATCAGTAGAAAACTGCACACCATCTGCTAAGCCTTCCTTTGTCTAATGGTAAGGACAACTTGCTGGATTACGTAGTGCATTCTGCCTGCCCCTCCCAGGGCTCTGCCAAAGCTCCAGAAATTCATTCTGTTATGTCTTGTGCTGCCCTGGTCACTGCCTTCCTGGGATAAGCAGGGCCAGGCTCTTTCAGAAAAGGTTGACAAGAAGTTCAGCCACAGGGAAATTGGTCTCCTACTTCTTCTCCCTCCCCTCACTTTCAGGGGGATTGTTTATTTTCAGTGATAGAACCAGACAGCAAAGGGAAGGCCCTGGAATTGGACGTCCAACAGCGGGTACCACAAATCACCCCTCCACAACATCCCCAAGAGAGACTCCAGTTGCTGTGAGGTCTCCACTGGCCAGGTTTGACCTTGACTTTGTGGGTTCTCACTTGTTTTGAGGCCAAACTAGTCTTTCACTCAGCCCACCCATAGCCCCTTGGCTGTGTCAACTTGAGGAAGCAGGAGGCATCACTCATCTGCTGCATGTTTCTAACTATGGAAAATTAATTCCAAAGGATGGACTCATGAATCCAATTGTAAAGGTGCTACACTGGCACATTTCTTCACTGTAGAAACGCCCATGACTACAGGCCAACTGCCTTAAACATGGGGAAATCACTTCCCATCAATTGCTCCTTTTAGTATAAGAATTCCTTAAGCTGTAGGTGAGGAAGAGATCATCCCAGTGAGACAGATGGAGAAACTGAGGCAAAGAGAGGATGAAGGGCTTGTTTCTCATCAGAGAGCTGGAGAGCAGAACCTGTCTCATGCTTTTTCCCTCAGACCAAGTTTTTCCACCTGATGCTATAAGGGCCCACACCAAGTTCATGGCCCTCAAAATGCCTTTTATTTCTTAAAATCCAAAAACATTAATATAGCCCCAGGAACTCAGTGCCACTACAGCTGCTGAGGCCAGGAAAGGTTACTCAGTGGAAGGAGCCCGATGCTGGGCCAGTGCTGCCCCCTGGTGCCCACTGGGATTTGTGTTCCCAGCTCTCCCAAACGGGGATCCTGGCACACACTTGCTCCCCCCTTCATCTTCTCCAGAGAAGAGGGATGAGGACAGACTGGCTTCCACCCACACATCCATTCCTATAACTAGACCACCTTCCAGGCAAGGTCAGCAGGCTTTTCAAGTGGCCAAAATAACCCCGTGAGGGCCCACAGTGTGCTGTCACAACCCCAGGAGAAGCACATGAGTGTGTGTCAAACCCCTTATCCAGAGAGGTCCCCCATCCACTGAGGACATGGTAAGGTCACTGGGGACTCCTAGGCCAGGCTGATACTCAGGAGAGGTCAGCGTCTCCCCCTTCCCAGCCACCAGAGAGCTGATGCCCTATTGTCCTTGACCACTGCCTCAAATGGGCACCACTAGGGTGATCATCCTCCCCTGACCCTAACTTCTCCCTGACCCAGTCCCATTACTCGTAAGCATTTCCACTGGACACTCGGGCTGCCCTACACCATATTGCAAAGAGAGCAAACTCCCCTGGTACAAGCTGAAGGTCCCTTCCACCTCCTTTCCTTCCACCTCCTGCTCTCCCAGCTCTTCTCAGATCTGGCCTCCTTGTGATGTTCAGGCCCCCATGAGAGTATGCAAGAAGCAAGAAGGAGAAGAGCCACCACCAGGCAGGCTGGGCAGGGCCAGATCAAAATGTATAGAGGCTGTAAACCCTTAAAGACTAGCACCCCGCCCCCCCATCCATGCAATTCAAAATGAAAACCAATTTAAAATTGTAAACAGTGCAAAAAAAATCCAGGGTTCTGACAAAATCTTGGTTTCCCATGGAAAATAATTTGATGTCTCTTTAAAAAAATATCAACCTGCAAACTTTTCTCCTCCCCAGTTTTTGGAGACATAAGCAGAGTTTGATGTGCCTGTTGGGCAATGCACACAGGGTTGGGGAGGGAGGGAGGTGAGGTGGAGTGTGGAGTCTCTGAAGTAAGAACAGGAGTGGGTGGAGACAGTGATGGGATGCAGAGAGGGAACTTGAGATTTCAGAGGGGCAGGGCATGAGGAGGGGGCTGCTGGAGAGGGGATGGTCTCTGGAGATGAGGTGGCCATGGTAGCCCCAGCCATGGGGCCTAAGGAGGAGAGAGGAGCCTTGGGAGGCCACCAAGGCCTCCTGCCCATTATGCTAATCTGGGCTTTGAACTGGCTCCACTGGGTTCTAGAACAGTCATTGTCACTCTCTGTCTTGGGCAAACTTGGGGCCAGTATGCTAAAGCCCAGACCAGGTCCAGGCCAACGTCAGTCCCCACTGGAAAGCAAAGGGAGAAAAATGAAGCAGTGATGACTCACCAACTGGTGCTCCCAGGGAGATGCGAGGGTGTGGAAGGCACTTGACCATGGCTGCTGGATGCTTAGAGACAAGCTGTCCATAGTGATCTCGCATGGTTTGCAATCAGCTCAAACCCGATCCCTTCCATTTACATGACTTCAGACTCCAGTTAAGTTACTTGACTGCTCCTGCCTCAGAGAGGTAGAATGGTAGGTAGAGAGGTAAACTCAATGTTTTCTTTTCTCTCTTTCTTAACTATTTTTTAAATTATGGAAAATATATATAACATTAAAATTTCATTTTAACCATTTTTAAGTGTACAATTCAGTGACATTAATTACACTGACAGTGTGCAGCAATCACCACCATTTTCAAAAATTTTCAACACTCCAAAGCAAGACTCTGTACCCATTAAGCAACAACTCCCCATTTCCCCTCCCCGAAGGGCCCGGTAACATCTGGTCTACTTTCTGTCCCTATAATTTTCCTATTCTAGATATTTCATATAAGTGGAATCATACATTTGTCCTTTTGTGTTTGGTGTCTTTTTTCACAGAGCATGTTCACCCATGTTGTAGCCTGTGTCAGAATTTCCTTTTTGTGGCTGATGAATATAGTCCACTGTATGTATACACCACATTCTGTTTATCCTTTCATCTGTCCATGGACACTTGGGTTGCTTCCACATTTTGGCTATCGTGAATAATGCTGCTATGAACACAGATGTGCAAATACCTGCTCTAGTCCTTGCTTTTACTTCTTTTGGGTATATTCCCAGAAGAGGTATTTCTGGGTCATATGGTAATTCTATGTTTAACATTTTGAGGAAACTTTAAACTGTTAATGTTTTCTTTATGTTTGGTTATAATGTTCTGTTTCAAGAGTCTAAGTTACTTTTTTCTTTCTAAGTTACTTTTGTAACATTCTTAAAACTCTTCCCTAAATAAATAAAAATAATAAAAGGTCTTGAAGTGTTTCTGAAACAAAATAAAATCCAACAGTTGAGTGGCATGGAATTCAGGGTTGGCGGGTGCTCTGGGAGCCCCCTGGAAAGCCACCTCCTGGCGCAGGGTCACAGGGTGCGTGAGGATGCTGCCACCTTCTGTCCCAACAGCCACCGTCCGCCGCTGACGCTCGAATGGCTGCCCGTGGGAGTAAGGCAGGGGCTGTCTCCACAGATCCTAGCCCCCACTTGACCCCAAGAGATAGGAGTCCCGAGAGGGAAGTGGCTGGACAGGGGCGGGGCAACCTCGCGAGCTACTTGCATGGGGAGCAAGGCCGTGCGCGGGCTTCTAGGCCGCCAGGGGGCAGCAGGGAGCCCGCCTTCCCCAGCACCGGTGGGGCCAGGCTGGGGCCACTACCTTCCGCTGCCTTAATTTTCGAAGCCCCCTTGAGGTGGCGGTGCATTTCTGTCTCACCGCGGAAAGCGGAAGTCTTGGTGTGGGGCAGAGGACACCTGGCTGTCCCGTGCTCAGAGGTCAGATGGAGAGAATGAGAATGAATGAACGAATGAATGGATGGTAGAGAGAGAAGTGACACCTAGGTTCAGGTGTCAACCTGGCCACTGATCCCATCCAATCAACTCACAGGGTTTATTGGTGATGAAAAGGTCCAGGCCCAGGGATGCTGAGTTGATTCCCTTTAAATTTATTTGAAGGACTATGCAAGCACAACAGCCAGAACTGCAAGCTTTGGGCCATAATGCAAAGTGCGGTGTACATAAATATGAACACACATATAGTTGAAGATGAGAACACTCAAGCAGGTCCACGTAGCAAGGGACTGAGGCCTCCTGACATCACCTTATCAGTGATCTGACAAAGAGGATCTATAAATGTTGTCTTATTAAAAGCTCATTAAATTTCATCAAGTTTTGATTATTATTCTATGAAATTTCCTTTCTTCTAGGAAATACACACCTAAGTATTTAATATAAAGGGCATCGGGCTTCAAATGACTCAAAACTGGTTCAGAAAAAAGTACTTTTTGCCAAAATTGAAAATCAGAAGGAAAAAAGTTCATTAAAAACCTATAAATGGGGGGACTTCCCTGGTGTTCCAGTGGTTTAAGAATCCACCGTCCAATGCAAGGGATGTGGGTTTGATCCCTGGTCAGGGAACTAAGATCCCACATCCTGTGGGGCAACTAAGCACACACACTGCAACTACCAAGCCTGTGCGCCGCAACTAAGACCTGATGCAGCCAAAAATAAATATAAATAAAATATATTCTTTAAAAAATCTATAAATGGGGAGGAGGTATTTGACAATCTGTTGTGGGTACCAACAGGAAGCCAGCCCTGTGAGGGGGGAAGTACTGAGATGTGGGCTTTGGGTGCACCCATGACCCATGGAATAGGGGCCAGTGTGAACCCTGGCCCAGGGTGGGAAGCGAGGAGGGAGGGAGGGAGAGAGGTGCAGTCTCATGGGGGCCAAGGTTCAGGGGCTGCCTGGGTGTGGGGAAGAAGATTGTAGGCCAGGTGGAGCTCCACAACAGCCAACACAGGCAAAGCCCGAGCTGGAATGTGGGGTGTGCATGGGGTGAACTGGTTCAAATGCCCAGGTTGGCTGCAGAATTGGTACCTCATTTACCCATAATCCCTAGGGGGAGACAAGTTTGCAGGGGAGCAGGGGTACTGTTTGGCTCACAGTTATTTCTTTGACCACGGCTTTGTCACCCACCCTACTGGGCCTGTTGTAGTTCTTCCCTGAGATTTTTCAAACTTTCGGGCAGGGGAAGAACTCCTGCTCTCTTCTCTGGTTGAAACTATAACGATGGAAGCCTGGAGTTAAGGCCATGGGTTGGGCCTGTAGGGACATCTGATCTGAGTGGGGAGGAGGCAGTGGATAAAATATTCTGCGTGATGCCTCCCAGAAACCTTGACAGAGGTTTATGAACCTAAAAGGCACAGACTTGCTGACTTTGTTGATGTTGATACATAAGCCTATAGAAACTCGCATATTTGGGCAAGAAGATGTGTACAGAAATGTTCACTGCAGCATTATTTGTAAAAATGTTTATTAAACAAAATACTTAAATAATTTTATTAAACAAAAATTTGAAAAACTATTTATTAAACACAAAGATAAAATGTTGTAGCAGTGGCCTCCTGGCACTCCAGCTTTTGTACAGCTGCCTCCCACATTGAACAGGGCTGAGCTGTATATTGAAGCTTCATATTGAAAATAGTATATTGAAGAAAGGACATTTTGTGACTTCCAAAGCTAGGTCATAAAAGACATTGTGGCTCAAATCTTGATCTCTCTTGGATCACTTGTTCTGGGAGAAAACCAGTCACCATGTCATAAGGACATTCAAGAAGCCCCACGGAGAGGTCCATGTAGTAAGGGACTGAGGGCTCCTGACATCAACTCGCCAGTGATCCAACAGAGCCATCTTGTAAGTAGGCCCTCCAGCCAACATCTTTTTTTTTTTTTTTTTTTTTTTTTTTCGGTACGTGGGCCTCTCACTGTTGGGGCCTCTCCCCTTGCGGAGCACAGGCTCCGGACGCGCAGGCTGAGCAGCCATGGCTCACGGGCCCAGCTGCTCCGCAGCATGTGGGATCTTCCCGGACCGGGGCACGAACCTGTGTCCCCTGCATCGGCAGGCGACTCCCAACCACTGCACCACCAGGAAAGCCCCAGCCAACATCTTTAATGCCATTCCCCCAGCCAGAACCACCCGGCTAATTCCTGACCTGCAAAAACTAAGAAAACAAATGTTATTATTACAGTTTAAATGTTATCATTACTAAGGTTAGGGGGCAGTTGTTGCTTTGCATACAGCAATGGATAACTAATACAAATATTATAATTTTACAGTTAAATTTTAGTCTTTTTTTTTTTGCTTCTTTTTTTATTGAAGTATAGTTGATTTACAATGTTGTGTTAGTTTCAGGAGTACAGCTAAGTGATTCAGCTTTATATATTTTTTCAGATTCTTTTCCATTATAGGTTATTACAAGATATTGAATATGGTTCCCTGTGCTGTACAGTAGGTCCGTATTGTTTATCTATTTTATATACAGTAGTGTATCTGTTAATCACAAAGTCCTAATTTATCCATCCCCCTCCTTTCCCCTTTGGTAACCATAAGTTTTCTATGTCTGTGAGTCTGTTTCTGTTTTGTAAATAAATTCATTTGTATCATTTTTTTAGATTCCACATGTGACATCATATGATATTTGTCTTCTGACTTACTTCACTTAGTATGATAATCTCCAGGTCCATCCATGTTGCTGCAAATGGCATTATTTCATTCTTTTTTATGGCTGAGTACTATTCCATTGAATATATATACCACATATTCTTTATCCATTCTAGTCTGCTTGTTATTAATGAGGGATTAAAATGGCCACGTCATTAAATTCTACTGATCTTCCACTGAGAATCTATGTGAACTCTATTTGGCACACAGCAGGTACTCAACAAACACTTGTTGCTTCGCTTTTCGATGACTTTGTTCCCTTGCCTCAATTTCCAAGTGAGCTTTCTCTCCTTTGATAAATAGGAATTCTTCCCAGTTTGAATACTGTCAAAATGTTCACATTTGGTAGGATGAGTTCCTCAGTCCTCATAGTACAAGTTGGAGAGAAAGCCCATCTCCTCTTCGGGACATGGGTTATACTTGGGTCAATCCCATCTGAATGAAGAGTTCACAGAAGTGAGCTTGCCTCAGTGGCCTCTACTCCATCTTCCAAGCATGACTACGAGGGATGAGGCCTAATTAAGCACTAATGAAGTAGAGGTTTGGGATAGAAAATGCCAACTTGAGTTTCTTATACCTTTACCCAGCAACCCAAAGGTCTAAGGAAGATTTAATTTTGGTGTCTGAGTGAAAGAACTGTGTTCCTAAAATGTTAATTACAACACTGCTTTTTTTTGGTTTGAAACATAAACCACACTAAGGCATAGATTTGTATAATCAAGAGATTCATCCCTAGGGAAAAAATTGACAGCTACCCCCACTCCCAACCAGACAAAACATATATTCCTTTACTTCTGAAGAGCAAGGGGAAAAAGCTCACATTAATTCTGGGG
>NW_021146072.1:0-39591 GCF_002837175.3 Physeter macrocephalus
TACTCCAGAGTCGCCACTGCTGCCTCGTTAGGGCTCTTGGAGCTCCGTGGCCTGGGTCCCCAGGCGCCTCCTCAAGTCTCCCCCATCTCTGCTCACCCTCGCTCAGCTCCAGGGACTCAAACATACAGGCAGGATGCTCCTGCCTCTGGGCTTTGCATCTGCCCTACCTTCTGCCAGGAGCGCCCTCCCCTAGGGCCCGCATGGCTCACTCTGTCACTGCAATCTCTGCTGAAACAGCACCTATCAGAGCCACCTAGCATCCATCACCCTCAGACTCTATAACATGTGCATGTATATGCATAACAACTTCCCTGCATTCATCTGCTTCTTCCTAAATGTCAGCTCCATGAGGAGAGAGACGTCATTCATTTCCCCCTCTATATCCCTAGCATCTGGAATACATTGACACATTAACAAGCATTCTAGAGATAACTGGCAGATTAATGAATAAATAAATGATGAACACGTTGGACAGTATTTGGATGAGCTGACAGGGGCCTGCCTGCCTAAGGGAGCTGCCTTCTTTCTATCCCTCAGATCCCTGTAGCCCCAAGGCAGGCTGGTTCTCACCCCACAACTCGGGAGTCCCCTCCTGCTTCTCCACCTGCACAAACCTCACTCCACACACAATCACTCTGGCACATCTTCCAGCTTGCCGTCTCTCTCTGCTCCAGGATGTCTTAGGATTTGAAGACACTTCCTCCAAAACACTTCTCCTTATATCCCCCCAACCCCTGCTCAGTCTCACCAACTCGATTCCTCTGGATCTCAAATTCTCAACAGCTCAAAAGGTGATAGACTGAAAACAATCCCAGTATCCTGAAAGCAACACCAATACCACCAGCGCAGCCAGCATCTAGGAATATACTCCTCTCCAGAACTAGAAGCCACTATGTAAAGGAAAATACCACAGAGCTTTACTGAGCAATGGAAAGTCACACTTGCACCTACAAAGAGACAATGCTCCCTGGCAGGAAGAGGAAACACTGCAAATGTATTCTTTCTTGCCTAATAAATTAAGAGACTTGCCTTTAAAAACAAGGGGTGCTAGCAGAAAAATTAAATAGATCAATGGAAGACAAAGATAGTCCAGAAAAAGATCACATGACATATTTGAATTTTTAAGGGATAAAGTAAATAACAAAAGTCTGGGAGAAAAAACATGATGCTGAAAAGTTTTATTCACTTTAAAAAAATCAACTTTGGTATCACCTCATATAAGACAACTAAGACTATTTTTTATGGCTCTGGGGTTGCTTTTTAATTTAAAATGTTTAGAAAGAAAATATAAGTTAACATTCGTAATTATAGGGTGGCTTTTCTAAACTTAAATGTATCAATCACAAGCATTGAGAATCTTTGTCATCTTTATTATTTTTTTTAATTGTTGAATTTTATTTTATTTATTTTTTTATACAGCAGGTTCTTACTAGTCATCAATTCTCTACACATCAGTGTATACATGTCAATCTTTTTAAATTTCATTGCTAAAAAAAAAATCTCACTGTTTAAATTTGCATTTCTCTGCTTTTCAGTGAAACTGAAATGAACAGTTCAGTAAAGGAAATGAACAGGCAATTCCCAGGAGAAGAAGGGCAGATGGCTGATAAACACATGAGAAGATGTTCAACCTAACTCTAGGAAGGAAACTACAAATTAAAAACACATGCTGTATAGTATATTGTTTTCACCCACAAGGCAAGCAAGAATTTAAAAGACTGACAGTTGCTAAGTGCTGGTGAGAACAAAAGGAAATGAACACATTTACACTCTACTGGGAAATGCATGACTTGCCTTTTTCTCAAAGGAAATTTGGTAGCACCCATTACAATTCAAAGTGGACTTTTTCAGGGCTTTGTGGCGGTGCAGTGGTTAAGAATCTGCCTGCCAATGCAAGGGACACAGGTTCGAGCCCTGGTCTGGGAAGATCCCACATGCTGCAAAGCAACTAAACCCGTGCGCCACAACTACTGAGCCCGTGCTCTGCAACAAGAGAAGCCAACGCAATAAGAAGCCTGTGCACCGCAACGAACAATAGCCCCTGCTCGCTGCAACTAGAGAAAGCCTGCGGTGCAGCAATGAAGACCCAATGCAGCCAAAAATAAAAATGATAATAAATAAAAATAAATATTAAAAAAGAACAGTGGGCTCTTTCAACTCAGCAATTTACTTAACACCTCCTTCCTGGGAAACGTTCACATTTTGTGTATGTGGGTGAAATAGCACATCAAGAAATATTTATTACAGTATTATCCATACTAGAAAATAAAAGGAAACTTTTCAAAGATCCATCAAAATAAAGAAGTACTTAAATAAATTACAACATAACCAAACTGTGGAATACTATACTGCAATAAAGAGATCTACATGTACTAATAAGTAAATCCATGTTAAGTGAAAAAAGCAAGATGTAAGGGAATTCCACTTATATAAAAACTAAATACGTATCCCCTCCCCCAAAAGCCCTAAACCAAGTCTATACTGTCTATGAATGCAAAGGCACAGAGGAGATAATCACACCTCACTGGGAACAGTGGTGACCTCAGGGAAAGGGAAGAAAATTAGGAGGGGCTACGGGAGATTGTAGGTATTTTCCAAAAATGACCACACCAGTGCTTCCATCCCATGTGCTCTTCTTACAGTGTGAAGTTGACAGTCCTCCATCGAGAGACAGGGTCCCTCTTCCTGAACCAGAGTGGACTTTTTAACTACCTCCCCCAACAGAATGTAGAGGAGTGAGGCTTGGAGACTTTCAATGCTAGGTCATAAAAGACAATATGACTTCCTCTGGGATCTCTCTCTGTCTGTCTCTCTCTCTCTCTCTCTCTCTCCACTCTCCTTTGGACTCAGCCACCATGTTGTAAGGAAGCCCAGGCCACATGGTGGTGTTCCAGCCAACAGTTCCAGCAAAGGTCCTAGCCAGCCATCAGACATGTGAATGAACCAGCTTTCAGATGATTCCAACTTCCAGCCTTTGAATCTTCCAGCTGGGACCCCAGGCATCTCAGGGCAGAGGTAAGCCACCACCTCTGAATTCAGCCATCTCCTGCCTGAATTCCTGACCCTCAGAAACTGTGAGCATAGATTCACGCACTAATTTTGGGGCAATTTGTTACTCAGCCATAGTAATTCAGCAGACTTTGATTTTCAATGCGATGTTTAAGTATGTTCTGGTGAGACAGCTCACCGACCAGTGTCTGGACTTCAGTGCACCATCCTGGCCCAGCTGAGTGCTGTGACGCCCCCAGCACAACTTGGGAGGAAGGCTCCCACCACCCACTGTCCATTTACCCACTTGTTCAACCCCAGTATGCAGGTATAACAGCTTCAAAGTTGTTAGCCCTTGGGAAACTACTTTACCAACTAGAGTACAGTGTTTACACACAGTTCCTTTTGCCTTTAGCCTCACAGTTTCTAGTTGAAAACACCATTTTCCAAAGTTACTTGGGTCAGTTCCTTTTTGCCCCAGAATGTGCATATGTTCCTTCTAACCCTATCAACAATCCCACCAGGGAGACACAATTAACCACATATTCCAGAGGGAGGTAGAGATGCCAAGGGGTTAGATGAAGTACAGGCAGGAGATAGGAGGGTGGGGTGCTGACCCCTCACCCCAGAGGCAGGGCTGCTTTGTCAGACTGTCCGATGCTGTCCCCCTCTGGCTGCTGCACAGGGGCAGCTTAGAGCAAAGCCCCACCGAAGTGTGCCACTGTCCTTCACTTTCATGTGGGCTCTGGGCTGCTTCCAGCCACAAGAAGGCCCTCTGTCCCAGCCCTGCTTCCTGCTCCAAGCAGATGTTTAGCCAAGGCCACCCATACAGGGTTTCTGCCCTCCCTGGGGAAGAGCAGGGGTGGGGGTGTTACGGCCCAGACCCACCCAGCCCCCTATGTCCCAGCCCCCTCAGTTTTCCAGCTGGGTCTCCAGCCTCGCCAAGAACTTCATGCTCCACTGCTGAAGCCGGCAGGGTTGGTGTGCAAAACCCCAAAAGGACCAACGCAGCACTTTCTCGGAGCTCTGACGCCTGGCCAACTCATTTCACACATCACATGCGAGTCTTAAACCTCATCAAGAAGGCCTGGAAGATTTTCCAGTCTCCACGTTTCTTCCAAAATCTCCTCTTCTCAGCCGCCCCCAAATATTTTTTTCTCAGCTGAGAAGAAGCTAACAGGAAATGAACCAGCCCCAGCCCCAGCAGGAAGCAGAGATGCCTCCTCTTGCTTCCCTTCACTTCTAACTCCAGACATGGGCTTGTGCCACAATCTAGGCTACAGGGAGAATCAGATCATTCATCCCAGAGCCGATGAGCCTCCAGAAATAGCCTGTCCACTTGGCCAAGGAGCCTGACGTTACCTGGGGTGGTACACCGGTCGCAGCATTTCTGTGGCTGGGCCTCTGTGTAAAGTGTTTAAAGTGGGCAACTCTCCTCTCTTCACACTAGAAAATATGGCCCCCTGAGGGGACACCAGCCACCTTGTCACTGCCTCTCTCAAAAAACTCCTATTATCACACTTAACACCGAGGGAGGTGGGGAAGTGGTGAGTTGCCTTAGATGCTGCGGGCCAGGTATAGGGCGGCCTCCAGACTGGGAGTCCGTCCCACTGAAAGCCTATTCCAAGGAATTACTGACAGCCTCAGCCTTGTGCTAACGCTGCAGAGAAAGTGCCAGAAGATAAGTTGAGGATCAGAGTAGGGAAGTATCATCTTTCGAGTTCATTTTCTGTTGCTTCTTGTCACTATTTAAAAAGAAGTGAGTCAGTGGACCACATAAGGAAAACCCAGCCACAGAGAAATATAATACGAAGAGGTCTCCCTCAGTCTCCCCAAGCAAACGGGGAAGGGAGTTTTGCTTTTGTTTTCCTTCAGACTTAATAACAGGCTGCTGCTTCTCCGTGGTTTGTTTGGAGCTGTCTCAGGGTTTTGACCTTAACCTCAGGACGCCCACACAAATAGCCTAGGACTTCTCTGTCATCAGGGAGCAGGGTGAGGGACACCTGTGGGGGGCCCTCAGGCATGTCCTTGGCTGTGCTGCAGGCCCCAGAGCCCCAAACTGGCCCAGAGCCCCTCCACCCCAGCTCTGGTTCCATGGAACTGCAAAGGTTCAACGAGATTTTTGGATTCAGAAGTGTCTTTTTCCAACTTGTGTTTCCTTAGAAAGGTGACCTCAGCTGGGAGAAAGGACATCCCAGCTGAAGGCCACGCACGTGACCCAGGAGCTCTAGGATCGCAGCTGCTGGTCTCTTCCCTTGAATGTTATTAGAGAGCCACGCAGAGAGCTCTGGGGAAAGGGCTGAGTCTTCCTTCTCTCTATGTCCAAAATGTGCTGGCCATAGGTCAACCTGAACCCAGCTCTGAGGACATCAGCTGCTACCTCGTACTGAGTGAACCTTCTGGAAGCGTGGCTCCCACATGGAGGGGGAGATCCCAGGACTCTAAAGACCAACAGTCAGTTAGCACAGTTTCTAAACGTGCTGGGTTTATCCTCATGCAGCCTTCAGCCAATATCCAAGGTATTTGCACGCCTGCTGGAAAGCAGCTCACGGATCACCAGAGCAGAACTAGGATGCTTTATTTTTATCCCCATAATCAGAATGGCTATTGCAGACTCTTGTCTTAAGACTGGCTTTTCCTATCCCAGTCCTTCAGAGAAAGTGGCTCTTTTGTAAGATGATGCAGTTGCTTATTGGATGGTAGAGGTGTCCCGGGGGAAACCAGCCACTGTCTCTCCCCAACCTACCACCCAAAGCCTTGCAGCTGATCCCATGCCTTCTTCCGGGAATGCAGTGGCGGTAAGGTGGGGGATTTCTGGGAAGGCTGGATCAGGCTGCGTGACATTCCCACAGGAAAGTTCCCAAGAAAGGAACCCAAGGTCGAGACTTAGGGGCCGGCATGTGAGGCAGCCCACTGAGCCACACCAGTCGCTGCTGCCTGACCCCCGCAGTGCCCTGAGACTGGTTCCAGCTCCCCCTCCACAGTGGGGTTTGTGTCTGTGTGTTTTCAGTGTACAAACCCTGCCTTCCTCGATTAAAATTGATTCCTAAGTATTTTATTCTTTTGGATGCTGTGTAAATGGATCTGTTTTCTTAATGTCTTTTTCAGATTGTTCATTACTGTTGCACAGAAATATGACTTTTTAAAATTCAATTTTGTTGAATTTCCTTATTAATTCAAACAGGTTTTTGGGGTGTGTGTGGATTCTTTAGGGTTTTTGATACATAAGATCATGTCATCTGCAAATAGAGCTAGTTTTACTTCTTCTTTTTCAATTTGGACACATTTTATTGCTTTTCCTTGCCTAATTGCGCTAGCAAGAGCTTGAGTATTCTGTTGAATTGAAAGCTGGCATCCTTGTCTTATTCCTTATCTTCAGGGAAAGCGTTCAGCCTTTTACCATCGAGAACATCGCTGGCTTTTGTATAGGGCCTTTTTCATGTTGTGGAAGTTCCTTTCTAATCCTAGTTTACTGAGTGCTTTTATCATGAAAGGATGTTGATTTTTGTGGATTGCTTTTTCTGCATCAATTGACATGATTATGTCCCTTCATTCTATTTATGTGATGCATTACACTGCTTGATTTTTCAAATGTTGAACCACCCTTGCCTTCCCAGGTTAAATCCCATTTGTCTTTGCTGCAGTAGGCAGGCTGCTCCATGTGATCAGCATGTCCGGGTGGGTGAAGTGGAGGATCTCAGGGTCAAGGAGGCAGGACCGGGCTCTAGCACGCCCACAAGTGCACAGGGAATGGGCAGAAAGCAGCGAGATCAGTGCACCTCCTACCTGTCACCTGAACCAGCCAGCATCCTTGGCGCTATGAGCATCCTGGGGAGGAAAGAGAAGCCCCGCCAGTGTTGGTGAGAAGGAGGTCAGCGCTGATTCGCCTCACAAGGGGACAGACAGCTCTCCTCAGACGCCATCCCAAGTCCACTCTGGCTGTCAGAAATTCAACAAATACGATAAAGATCGGAGGGGAGCATACATGAATTTTTTATTATTTGCAAGAGAAGACTAAAAGAATCTGCATATTATTTAAATTTTGAGTTATAGTTTTAAATGATTCCCTAAAACTTGAAGATAACCCAGCAAATATATTATTACTTTATTAGCTACAACACATAATGGGCTATTGACATAGCACAAATTCACAGGCAGTGGTGCATGACAGTGAAATAGCACTGTAGAGACCCCAAAATAATGTTTCATATTATTTACCTGCCTTTGTGAAAGATGTATGACTAGCTCGTATTTGGACCACAATGTATACACAAATTCAAGTCGGCTTTTTGGAAAATGACGGGCCACAAACACTAGTAATGTGAAAAGGAGCAGTCACACTGTAGGATTCGCCACCCAACGCGCAACAAATTAAATTGATCACAATAAAGCCAAACAAAGATAATTAAAAGGCAAGAATGGCAGCAACTGAAAACAGATCTCTCAAGACATCAGTGATGAGGTTCTGGAAACAAAGCCTGCTTCTCCCACATTGCTGGGTTTCTCTCTGCACCAGACGTCTGCTGGAGGAGCTTGGCAGCCCTGCAACAGAGCCAAACGTCTTAGCAGGACCCCAGACCTCAGTCCTTGCACAGCCTAATGTTGGACTATTTTAATATATAAATGCCAAACCTTTGGAACCTAAATAATTCAGATTGCCAGTTTGTTGTCCACAGCCAAATGTAAAAACTGAAGTCAGCATAACCAGGCATTATTCCTCCAGAAAGATGGAAAAGTGACTTGCATGTTTAATGAGTTCCCAGCCAAGAGGGGCATCCAGTGGTGTGCTGGGGCCACCTAGAACTGGCTAAGGAAAGCCAATTATTAAATCTTTCAAAAATTTTTGCAAGCCAATTGTGAAACACAGCCATTATCGCAATTAAAATCATATAAATTTCCAATTAAATAGATTATATTATACACAAAAGTAATAAATATTCAAAACTCATCAATTCCTAACCATTTTACTACATTTCATGACACACTGGCAGCTTGTAAGAGGGCTTGGAGGGTGGATTTACACCATGGTAATTGGCAAAGGCTAAAGTCAAGGCCTTTCCTACCCACCCCACCCCGCACCCGGACCCCACCACCACCCCAGGGAGGGAGCAGGTTGTTAAACATTTACCGTTGCACCACTGAGGGCTTCTACATGCAGTTAGTAGAGCCCACAGTTCTGGCTGGGAAAACAAGCCCTTTAGGCAAATTTCCCCCAGTAATTCTAACTTTCTGGAATTTTCCACAATAGAGGCTGTTTCTTAATCCTTCAGGGAAGTGCTCAGACCCTCCCACCTGCATGTGGGTCACAGTGTAGAAAAAGCACTTACTCCCACCATCATTTTATGATTCTCACAGCAACCTAGACATGTGGGCAAAGGAGTATCCTTTCCCCATCAACATGAAGAAACAGCCTTGGAGCAGTGGGTGTGGTTTCCTGGGGTCACACAGCCTGTGGGAGGGGAATCCAGCTTTCTTAGCTAGATTAGCTAGATCAGATGGACACATTTTAGCTTTAAAAAAAGAATTAAAGAAACACAAGGTCCAGAACTGGTATACAGGTTAGAAATATTAATTGAAACAAATGTTCTGCCAATATGTAGCAACAACTTTAAACCTGTGATACCCTCATTCTCAGCAATCTCGCTTCTAGAACTTTATCATTGAGGAAGTTAGCAGTATGCCAAGATTTCTCTGGCCTATTTTCAATACGGTGTTATTTATACACACAAACTCGGAAGCAACCAGTGTCCCAAGCAAGGAGGTTCAATTGATTGGTTACATCAGCCTCACCTGGGAATTTGTTAGAAATGCAGATTCTTGGGTTCCACCCCAGTACATCCAGCCACCTGGGTTTAAATAAACCCTCTGTGTGATTGATTCAGATGCCCGCTAGAGTTTGAGAATAAAATATGGGACAACCAAAAAAGGGATGCAATGCAGTTCATGAAGAACTCAGGAAAATATGTTCCCAATACAGGAAGTACAACCATATACAATTGACCTTGAATAAATCGGGGGGTTGGGGGCACCCATCCTCCACAAGTTAAAAATAGATCAGCCCTCCATATCCGAGGTTCCTCATCCACGGATTCAACCTACTGCAGTACTTACTACTGGAAAAAATCCACGTATAAGTGGACTTGCATAATTCAAACCCATGTTGTTCAAGGGTCCAATGTACCATACAATCCCAGTTATGGAAACCTAGTATAGGTATATATATGCATGCTCACATATGTAAAGTCCGGAATGATACATACCAAAAAGTGAGCAACATTTATCTTTGGAAAAGGGGTTCTCCCATCCTTTTGCTTATGCTTATTTTCTAATTTTTGTACAATAAACATGTAAGAAAATAAGCAATAAATTACTTTTAGTTTTATTTAAATATTAATGATTTTTTTAAAATACTAAATTTAAAAAATAATTATATATATATATAATATATAATATATAGGTATATATACACACACATATGCTCACAAGTAAGATTTTGCAAAACCCCACACTTCCTGCCCATCCATCCCCAGGATGCTTCATACCAGGTCCCGTGGGCACGTCCCTCACCCCAGGACCTCGGGACAGGTGTCAGAAGGCAGCAGCGTTTGGCTCACTGGGTGCAGGAAATGCAGCTGGGGCAAAGAACAGAAACTTGGCCCTATCTACACAGGGTTAAAATAAACTGGCTACAGAGAAGCCCGTGGGAAAGACATGACATTTGTTTGCAAGGAAACATAAACAAGGACGAATGAAAACAGAAAAGTAGCTCAGTGAGAGACTGATCAAAGCCAGCTGGGCAAGCAGGCCCCGACTTCAGGGAAGAGGGCAGCTGTAGGGGGGCTGGGGGCTGGCGGGCGGCGTCGGGCCTTGGGGCAGGGCAGGGCAGCCTCTCTAGCCACGCATTGCCTGAGGGGGCGAGAGAGGGGAAATTGCATATGACTGGGCTCCAGGCATTTTGAGACCTGAATTAGCTGTTCCAGTCACTTGCATGGGAGGAAGGATCACCCAGATTCCGTCTTCTCAGCCCCAAGTTCATAAACAGAAAAGAATCAGCATCTATCTACCACCAACCACGTGCTCGGCACAGAGCAAGGCAATTTCACCATGTCTTTTAATTCTTATGATGGTCCTGGAGAACCCCCAGCCCCTTCCACTCCTGCCAGTTTGCCTGTCTAACTTTGCCCAAGGTCAAGTAGCTGCTGAGCTGTGGACCAGGTGTCGAAACTAGGACCCGAGCACATCGGCAGAGCACAGGCTTTTGCCCTATCACAGAAAGCCGGGTTGTCATTGGCGACCACCAGAGTCCTCCCAGTGCCTTCCCTGTCTCCCTGCCCATGCCCTCTGGACACCTGCCCCCGCCCACAGCTCCTCCACCCACCGCCATCCACCAGTCCTGAGCAACTGAACCCCTTAAAGAGCTAGCGTGAGCCTCAGCCTTGGCATCATTTCCATCTTGCAAAGGCTAAGGCAGCTTTACAATGTTTATTTTCAATTGTGCCAGGCAAATGCTAAGACATGTTGTAAATTATCATTAATTTGAAGAGATGTTTCCCTTTGAGAGACAAAATGCCTTGCTGATTTCATGAACAATAGCTGAAGCTTAGAAGTTACACTACACTTAAGTTTTCTCTTGTCCTTGGCCTAAATCTGACCTTTTGTTCCTCCCCCTCATTGCTTTCAGAGCACAGACATAGGATTCCCCACTCAGAATGGGGGAGGAGGTGGAGGGGTTCCCTCAGGATCAGGTGATGTCTAAGAGCATGACGGGCCCCCAGCTGCAGGGCTCAGGTGTCAGTCAGCTCCTGTCACCACCCTGGGATTGTGCCCATTCCTCGTCCCCCTTCTCACCCCTCTTCCCTCATCTGGGTGTCATTGCCATCCTCATTTAAGAAGTTGGTGAAAGATGATTTTAGCCTGCTTGAGGCCAAGTCATGCCCATCTTGGCTGGCACTCATTTTTCTTTATCAGGACATCAAGGGTTTTACATGGCTCAACTTCTGATAAAGCTTCTTTTGATATTATTTCCTCTAAAAAGCTTTCATTTGCTTGGAAAAACTCTCTTTCTTTGAAGGGCAAACTCCCTTCCCACCATTCTGCTCAACTGCCCACCTCCTTCTCTGGGGAAGTGGAGTCCACCGCTCTGCTTGGAGTTTCTTGGGGAGCAGGGGAGGCACCCGCAATTCAGGTGCACAAAACCCTCCACTTGGTTCTCTACAACACTGATGGTTCTTTTAGGGATGAGCCATTAATAAATGCATGGCCACCATGACAAGCTGAGAATGTGTGGGTTCTGTGCCTTCCATCACTTCAGAGATTCCTATACTGAAGGCCTGTTCCATATGAGTTCATCCAACAGATGGAAATAACAGCCATCATCTCTATGCTAGCTACTCCTCCCAAACCGGAGAAGAGACATCAGCGTAGCCCTGCCCCTCCTCCTGCTTATTCTACCTCTCCTGACACCCACAGGTCCCCCTCAGCCTGACTCAGCCCATGGCCGCAGCTGTCCTCACAGCATCCCCAACCTCTGCCTCACCAGCCTCACCAGGCACTGGGCTGTCCTGTCCCCTACTCTTATTTTTACCATGTTGCTGCCCTTGCTGCCAAAGTGGTTTCACAGTTCATTCTGTCTGCTCCCCTACCCGAGGACTCGCTTGGCCAAGACCACTGGAGGCCACCCTCTCAGGCTGGCAGAAACAGCATTTATTTCTCTTACTCTCTCCCGGGGCAGTCTGGCATTGGAGCCAAGTCTGAGGTGCAAACGAGGACAAAGAGGTCAGAGAGGGATGTGCTTCCATTCCAATATCTGGGTCCAGCAGCCTTGGAGACCAGGCTCCCCAAAATACTAAGGGATAATACCATTATACACAGTACTGCCACTCAGATCATCTCACACTGGCCATGCTACACATATGCTACATTTTTAGGAATAAAAATTGTATCTGCCCTAGAGAAATTCTCATGTCTGTGCCAAAAGAATATACACAAGAACTTTCATTCTTCCTCTTCCGCTCCTCCTCCTCCTCCTCCAAATTCTTCCTCTCTTTCTCCTTTTTCTTTTCCCCTAATGCCTGTAATTGCTTTGACGTTTTCCACCCCACCTTTTTTTTATTCTAGGAGCTCTTCCTGAATTTACGTTACACAAATTCAGTACTATATTTTTCTATCATTGCTGAGAATTAATCAATAGTCTATTGATATATTATGTCCCTGAACAATATAATGCTTTCATATCTGTCTCCCATACAACCTCCCATATTGAGATCATGGGGGATTTCAATGTACAGGAATGGCAATGTATAGTAATTTTTAAAATAATCATTACTTATTTAAATTTAAATATAAATTTTACTGGTTTCTTTACTCACTGCCACTTCTTTTATCTCACACACTCCTCTTAAATTCATTTCTCATTTTGCTGAAGTTCATCTTCCAGTCATTTTTTTCAGAAAGAATTTTGGGGTAGTAAATTTTCTGAGTTTTTGAGGTTTTTTTCCTTTTCACTTGAATGAGAGTTTGTTTGAGTAGAGAATACTATGGTGCATAATCATATCCCCTGAGAATTTTGAAAACATTGCTTCTTTATCTTCTTTCATTCAGTTCTGCCGATGAGAAGTCTAATTTTGGTCAAAGTCCCTTTTTTTATAGGTCATTTGCTTCTCTTTGTTCTTGGTACTCTCAAATTTTACTTTGATTTTGCTGTATATAGTTGGTTTTGCATTTGTCTCACTACATTCTTCCTTTTAAGCTGTGTTCTAGTATCTTTCTGCAACTTTGGTCAATTTTATTCTCTCTCTTTTGATATGTCCTTGTTTTTGTTCTGTTTGCTCTTTCCTTCCAGAACACCTCGTAAATGAGTAGGACTTCTGGATCTTTCCTTCATGACTCTGAACTTCTATTTCACATATTCGCTTACCGTCTTTCTGCAACTACTTTCATGAAAGAGAAAACAGACTTCACAAATCCAGACAACCAAATGGCAGGACACTGTGTATCACAGACTTCCTGACCCTCCTCCCACGCAGCCTAAGCCTGTTTTGCTCTTTCTTAGCTTTGCCGTGGTCTTTTATACTCCTGGGTATTGACACACCAGGTTCCAGAATGCTCTGCCCTCCTCCCTGACTCATAAACTCCTCACGTCCAGGCCTGAATGACTTCGCCGCAGTCTGCATACACAGCCTGGGAGACTTACTTGTCATCCAATGATAATGTCCACGTGAAAAATCATATTCTTTGAAGGATGCTTAATTTATCTGACAAGTCTGGGATTATGACAAATGACTTGGAAGAGAAAGAATCAGTCAGTGAGAGTAGCCCCGAGCGCAGCCTGACCCTGGCCCTTCCAGGCTTCATGTCACAGGCACCATCCACTCTGCTTGCATCTCCAGCTCAGCTCAGCTTCTCTCTGTCTAAGCAACCCCTCTGCACACTCCATCTCACCGTAAAAGAGCCTTCTGGCTCCTCCAGGCCGATTCTTACCTGCTTTTTTCATGGATCTCAGAGCACACTCTGGAACAATCTCCAACATGTGTGTTTTTAAACCCAGTTCACAAGCTTGAACTCCTGTGGGAACGCGGGGTTCACTCCCTCTCCAGGTGCAGCCCATCCTTTGGCTCCCTAAGAGTTGATTCAAGAGACCTGAGACCAGCTGCAGACCCTTCCCAAGGCTAGCACTCCCCAGGTCTTCCACATCCTCATAAATGGCACCAAACCCTAGGACTGAGGCTGAGTCACTCTTTCCCTCACCCACAAATCTATGTCAGCAAGCCCTGGCATCTCCACCTCTAAACCCCATCCCAAACCCATCCATCCTCTGCATCTTTGCTGCCGGCACTCCAACCCCAGCCATGCTCACCTCTTGCTTGGACTGGGGCAAGGACCAGTCTGGACTCTAGGGCCTGCAGAGTGATATTGACATGTCATGACTCATTCGAAAATCAGAATAACTGATACTTTCATCTCCATCTGCCTAAGTTGTTTGTCTGCCTCCCAGCTATTTCCAAACTTGGATGATGAAAAGAGCTGTTATTTACCTACTTATTCAAACCCCCATATATTCTATGATGGAATATATTAGAATTCCACAATATGTATACTTTTAACACACATAGAAGAGTATATACACATATTTATTTAATTTTTATGTGTTGACTTTAATTTATAGATTCCATGTCAAATATATTTTTAACTTAAAGACATAGAGATTGATACATATGTGTAATTTGTTGATCTTGCCAGATAACCCGATCCCATCTTACCTTCTCCTCCAGGTACTGAGCCCTGGAGGCAGCAAACCACAGCCATGCCTTTAGGTCCTGGCTGGCTGCTGCCATATGCATCTCACTCCACCTGTGTAGGGATAACTCTTTCTCCCGGTATTTGAGTACCATCTGTCCCTTCCCCTTTGGGCAGGATGTTCTGCCTGCTGAGATGGGCTGTCTGGGATCTGCATGTGTTCTGGGGGCCACTGGGCTGGGAAGGCCTCTGCTAGCATCCTCCCAAATCACAGGGTGGGGCAGGAGGAACGGCCCTCACTCAAGACATTGCACCTACAGACACAATGACTTCTTGTGGTTGCTTCTTGTGGTTGTCCAAGGGCTCCTGCCCATTGGCACCTTTATCCCCAGGAGCTGCTCCCAGGGCATGTCTGCCTTTTTAAGCCAAGGAGAAAGCACTGGTCTTCAGCATACTTCTCTGTGTTCTTCACACAGGAGACCTTGTGTGGGGTGCAAACAAAACCAGAGCCCGGGAGTGGTGCTGGGAAAATATGTCATGAAGTGGGATGGGGGAAAGGATCCCACATTCTATTGAGTTTACAGAATTTAAAACGATTACTGAGAATCCAGATGCATTCACCTTCAGTTCACAACCAGCTGTCTTAATTAAAATGCTGCTAAAAGAAGCAAATCAATTAACAGATACCTTACAAGATGGTTTATTCTATCTTACACACAGAAAATTGCTTATGAGTATCGCATTACCACTTTAGGTTATCAGTTAACCAAGTCTGCTAATGAACTACATTGTTATCAAGTCAGAAAAAAGATGCCCTGGGAATCCAGGCAAATTATTACAACACAGCACTTTGTTTTGAAATATAGCTCATCTTTCATCACACACAAGGAGAGTAACCTTATCTAAGGAGTGAACCAGTCCATAGAGCCACCCGGATTTCTGTTGAACAAAAAGGCAAAGAGTATTCCTTAATGCAGCCCGGAAATATAGGGTTAACGTTACAGGGGAGAGAAATGTGAATGGGGCCTGTGCCACGGAGGCTTACCTTTACAGCAATAATCAAAGACGTGGGTTTCCTAAGCCTCTGCCAGCTGTGTCCTCCATGATAAAGTATGGACATTGTCACAGTCACCACAAAATAATTATATAAGCATAACAATAATTGCTTGCATTTGTGTAGCTCTCTACAAGGCATGGCAGCTGCTTTCTCATTTAATCCTTTGTTGGCTCCACGATTTGAAGAGCTACAGAGCTGCAGGCCCATTCCACGGCCATCAGACCCCTTTCTCCCACTCCATTTCATGCTTTGGAAGGTCTGTCTTTCATTTATAGGAATGGAGACTGCCCCATAGTTTCCATGTTTCAGGGCCCCTGAATGTTGACAAGGGTTTTCTTCTGGCAGCTGAGGTGAGGCCTACTGTTCTAGAAAATGCTGCTCACCTCTTGGTAAGATGGTGGTGCTGGAGAGGCTGTGTCTTGAGTCTGGGTCTCATTCCATGAGCCATTTGCTGCCAGTAAGATCCACTGACATGGACACAATGCCATCCTGAAGCATGACCAGCTCCAACTGGGGAACCAGGATAGCCAGTGAGCATTTATTGACTTCCAAACTTTCTCACTACTGGAAAGAGGGCTCTTACTTCCCTCTACGCAGTCAGCTTCTTGCAGAAGAGAAGCAATATTTTCCTTCAGGACAGAGGCACTTTAGATTCTCTAAGTTCTATTATTTGCCCTGGATTTTGAGTTCCGTGTGAAGGTCCATCACCAGCTTTGGTTGCTCAAACTTAAGCTAACTACAAGACTGCAACCTTGGGCAGCTGTCCAGAGTGCCAAACCCCTCCTGAAGAGGCTTTCTCAGAGCTCAATCACTTGTGCATTTCTGGAAAGAAAAAGAACCATCTGGAAGATTTACTGACAAGAGTGACTATGCTCTAACTAATCATGGCATATGCTAATGCACCCCACACAGTTAAACAGGTATGAAAGAGTTCATCAGCAAATCTTAGCGAGGTGGGGCATTTCCTTGTGTGACATAGGAAGGGACCAGAAGACCAGTAGCTCTAGATAAAGGGGAGACTTCTTCAGATAGAGCTCAACCTAGAGGTTGTTTTCTGCCTGCCAAACTGAGGCTACAAAACCTCATCCACTTTGGTGACAAAAAGGGAAGAAGTCATTCCCCAAGGTTAATAAGCATATGGAGGGGAAAGTGCCACTTTCTGTATTCGAAGAGTTTGCAATGATCTGAGCAGGTGTTACAAGGTAGACAGGCCAATGGGAATGTAACTAGAAACTAATACCTTCAAGTCTGAACTATACACTGTTACAGAGGGTGAGACTTCTCCACACTTAGTGTATCAGCTTTGACGGGAGGGAATGTAGTGTATCAGCTTTGACGTGAGGGAATGGCAGTAAAGATATATATATTAAAAACTAGGAACATGGAAGAAAAGATGGTCACTGAACCAGACCCCGATATGGTAGAGCTTGGGCTGAAAGTACGGCAGAGACCCTGCTGTAGCCACTCTTGGCTAAGGGTCTCACCCACACTTCCATGTTGAGGCCAAATTCCCACCAAAACTTCATTGCAGTTTCACATAAACATTACCCATAGTTATAACAGCATGACATACTTATGCTTACATTGTATACTAGTTTATTCCATTCCATTGTGCATATTCAGTCCTAATATCGTGAGTCTAGCGTCTGCGCATGAGAGAAGGGGCAGAAATAGCAGAAAGACTGGGCAGGATGAAGCCTCATTGGGGCAAGCCAAGTCAACATACGTAAAAAGGACAGCATATACCTAACTACCCCGTGTGTGGAGGACGAAGGGCACAGGTCGAGGTCAGGGTTGCAAAGCTTGTTGGCATCAGAGCCTACATGGAAGACAAGCAAGTTGGAAACAAGCAAGGATAATGAGAGAGAGAAGAGGAAGAAGGGATTCCAAGAGAAAGCCTCAAATGCTGTCAGGTTGTTGTGCTTCTCCTTTAAAGGATGGTGGGTCCAGGGCTTCCCTGGTGGCGCAGTGGTTGAGACTCTGCCTGCCGATGCAGGGGACACGGGTTCGTGCCCCGGTCTGAAAAGATTCCACATGCCGCGGAGTGGCTGGGCCCGTGAGCCATGGCCGCTGAGCCTGCGCGTCCAGAGCCTGTGCTCCGCAATGGGAGAGGCCACAACAGTGAGAGCCCCGCATACCACAGAAAAAAATAAAAAATAAAAAAAAATAAATTCTGGTGGGTCCAGAAGAACAAAGAGTTTGACTTGGCCGGTCTAGAGGTCCAGGGGCTTAACAGAAAGTTTATCCCTCCTATTATCTTTAAAAATTCCTGAGTTGAAATGACCCCTTCAGGTGTTGCTAAGGAGAGGATCGAAAGTAGCTGGACCTAGTCATCATTTGCACTTGAGATACCGATGCCCAGAGAAGATGGGCAGACCAGGAGAGCAGTCTCCTCCCACCCCCACTGTCCCTGAGCTGGGGAAGTGGCACTTGTGAGTTACCACACTGAGGAACTGTTCTCTGACAGGAAAGGGATTTCTCTACAAACAGGTGTGCCACCAGCCCCTAGAGATCCAGACATAACCTGCAGGAAAAGATAAGCTGGGCAGAGGCTGGGATAGCATCTGCTGGCTGGACTAGTAAATGAATCAGGCTGCAGACATGGACTGGGCATCAAGAGGAAGAGAAAGAGACTTTTAGAGACTCTAAGATCATAGTGGCGGCCTAAACCCAAATCTTCCACCACAGCCTCCAAAAATCATGCAGACCAACAAGGACAAAAGGAAAAAACTAAACTAGTAACAAGGTGCCTATATGTCCTGGTTTGCCTGGGACTATCCCAGGATATAAATGCTGAGGATAAGTTAATGCCTGCTAATGCTGAAAAGTCTTTTGACCAAATCCCACACACATTCCTGAAAAACTCAGTAAAGTCGTAATTGATGGGTATTCCCGTAACATGATAAAACATGCGTACTTTAGCCCTAAAGCTAACATTTTACTTAATGAAAACCACTAGAGGATTTTTCACCAAGATCAGGCACAAGACAAGTATACTCACTGTTTCCACTATTATTTAACATTGGTGGTTTTAGCCAATGCAATCAGAGAAGAGAAAACAATTAGAGGCTTAAGAATTGGGAGAGAAGATCTACAATTTGGCAGATGACATAATATGATGAAAACTCAAGGAGATCAAGAAGAAAATGAACAAAACAATAAAAGCATTCAATAAGGTAGCTGCTATCATGTTAACACACCAAAAAAAAAAATCCATAAGAAATCAATGAACAAGTAGGAGACATAATGGGAAATTCCATTTACAAAAGCAAAAAAACCATAAAATATTTAGAAGTAAACTTAACAAGAAATGTGAAAAATCCATAAGAGTAAAATCTGAAAACTCTCCTGAGACAAGCAAAAAAACAGACTTGTAAAAAATATATTTCTTGTCAGTGAAGGGTAATATCATAAAGAAGCCAATTGTCTTCAATTTAATATGTGAACATAATGCAACTCCAATAAAAATACCAAAATGTTTGTTTCTGTAGCTAGATTTTGAAGTTGACTGTAAAGTTTATATGGAAAAACAAATACACAGGAATAGCTAAAACAGAATAGCAGGGTGTGCAGGAACCAGCCCCACCAAGTAATAGAGCATACATGAAGCCACCAAAAGAAAGAGTGTGGTAATAGCACATGAATAATCACAAATACCATTGGAGAATACCATGAAGTCTAGAAATATCCAAACATATGTGGAAACTTAGAACATTATAAAGGTGGCAAGTAAAACACTGGGGAAAATAGGGTGGTTTTGAAAAATGATATTGAAATAACTGGATTGATATTTGGGAAAAAGATGAAATTGGATTTATATCTCATACCACATACCATACCAAATGAATCAGAGATCCAAATAAAAATAAACCCATATAAGAACCAGAATAATATATATTTATATATATATATATATATACATACATAGATGTACATATACAAACACTTATCTAACTTTATAAAGATTGTATATATGTAAAAAAATTTTAATTAAATATATTTTTGTAAAAGGAACACAGGAAGAATAAAATGGGAACAATTGGGATTAATTACCTCAAAGCAGTGAGTGGGAGCAGGGTGGAGTGGACAGGATGAGAGCAAAATGTCTCTGAGTTTGCCTGTTTACATGTTTTTAGTTTTGAACCATATGCATGTTTCACATACTCAAAAAGTAAAATTAAACTAAAAGGATTAAGAAAGGAAACTAAAACCAGCATATACACTGAAACAAATGTCTCTAACACTATATCAAATTGATATCAAAACCACATTGAGAAAATAGTTAATTCTTTTTTAACACAATACTCTGTACACATGGAGGACTAAATTCTAAGAACAAAGAACTGCAAAGAAAATTTTTTCTAATTTTTAAAAAAAATTTATTTGTTTTATTTATTTATTTTTGGCTGCATTGGGTCTTCATTGCTGTGCGCAGGCTTTCTCTAGTTGTGGTGAGGGGGGCTACTCTTCCTTGCGGCGCACAGGCTTCTCACCGCGGTGGCTGCTCTTGTTGCAGAGCATGGGCTCTAGGCGCACGGGCTTCAGTAGTTGTGGCACGTGGGCTCAGTAGTTGTGGCTCATGGGCTCTAGAGCGCAGGCTCAGTAGTTGTGGTGCGTGGGCTTGGTTGCTCCGCGGCATGTGGGATCTTCCTGGACCAGGGATCAAACCCGTGTCCCCTGCATTGGCGGGCGGATTCTTAACCACTGTGCCACCAGGGAAGCCCCTGCGAAGAAATTTTTAAGCGAATTTGTAGTCGTACAGTGTTGTAATTCTGGAATTACGTATTTTGTGTGTATTATAGGGTAGAGCAAATGGGTAAAAATATTTATATGGCTGGGGAACAGAATTTTCACTTTAGAGGAGGCAAAATAGAAATATAGAATGAGGAAATCTCAAGAAGAACCTTATGGCATTGAGTTTTTGATTTAAATATACATTTGCTGACTGTCCATTGAGAGGGCCTACAAGCGATGACGCTTCAATAGCCATGAGCACACATTGTGCCCAGATCTTGGTTTCTAAAAACTATTCCACATCAAAAAGAAAGAGGAGGAGGAGGAGAAGGAGAAAAACATGGGCCGAGGGAAAATGGGTGATTCCGGGTCTGAGCAGGAACAGTACAAGGTGAGCCTGGGTCATTGTGTTGTGTCAGAAGTCTAGGAAATGCTCGATGACTACTGGGGTCCTGTCTAAACCCACCAAGAAGTGACTTGTACTGATAACTTGTGACAATTTGAGCATGAAAAAGATTCATGATGGTGATGAATTATAGTGCATTGAAGTCCATAGGAATAATGTTCAACAAGAAAGAGAAAAGGGGAAGAGGACAGTCTTTTTCTAGAAGAATGCAGCTATTAAATGTAGAAGGAATTCTGGAACTAGAAACTCAGTACTTTGTAACCCCCCAATGCAATAACTGATTCAAACATGGATCATGAACAGATATAAAATCATTGGGTGAAGAATTATTGGGGTCAGGGTGTTCCCACCATCTCAAAGTCCCACCCCTTCTATTATTTACTAATTACAAAGGCAGGGTTTTCTCTCTACAATGCAGAGATCTAGCTGTTGCTTACTTAACCAAGTGATCAAAAGCAGCAACACCAACCTTGAGAGAGCCCGGGGTCATGTGCCTCCTGGTGCAATGCACTGAAAGATACATACGCAATGTTACCTCTGAGGCAATCCTGACGAAATTCCCAGTTTGAATCTGCTCAAGAGGAAACAGTCAGATAAATCCAGAAAACAGGACATCATGAAAGACGAATGGCTTACGTACTTCAAAACTGACAGTGCCGTGGAGAGAGAAGGCAACATCGAGAGAGACTAAAAAGGGACAAAATCCAGTACAGTGGCTCCTGGCTTGGAAAAATAGAAATATAAGAGATCCTTGGGAAACATTTGAATACAGGCTGTGTAATAGATGATGCTATCAAATTACCACCCATTTCCATTCATTTCTTACCATTCATGTTGTTGTACTGTGATTATGTGGGAGCTACATGGTGTATTTAAGGGTGAAGTATCATAATATTTATATTAGTTTTTAAATGAATCAGAAAAAAGTTATGTACACAGAGACAAAGCAAGCAGGGCAAAATGTTAATTTATGGATCTAGGTGAAAGGTGAGATGTTTTTATTGCACTGTTCTTTCAACTCTTCTGTGGCTTTGAAGATTTTTCAAAAAGAAGGACTGTGAGAGCACATGGGTGGTGCTGAGGTGCAGGAAAGCAGGACTAGGGGAAATGAGTTGTGAACCGACTATTCAGAGAAACCTGGAGGACGTGCCTCCTTTCCTGGGAGCAGGGCTCCTTCAGCCAGCAGCCTAGGATCCTGTCCCCCTTCATGAAGGCTGCCCTGCACACTCAGGCTTGTCCACTCTGAGACCCCACAGCTGCGCTGAAAAGCAGACACTTCTGCCAAACTGATAGCTTGATGACACAAAGAAAATTTTGGGAATTTTTTTTCCATCAAATGGACTAAGCTGGCTAATGGTTGATTGGCCTCTGTCAAAGAGAAGGTCTTGGAAAATCAAATCAAATAAGATAAAATTTATCTTGCTGTTAAAACCCAATTTTCTCAGATCTAATCAGGCAAACACCCCGCAGCTTCATTTAAAATCTTGCCAAAGTACCCCCATATTAGCTGTCCCAAAGAGACGCTGATTCCTGGTCTCACAGCCATCCTGGCAACAGGAATTCTGGCCCATGGCTAGCAATCCCCCTCCCGTCCTGTCGGGGGCGTGCAGGAGAGCCACCAGCCAGCGCAGGACAAGAGAGGGACTGCCTTTCCTCCTTTCAGCAAGAGCGATCCATCACTCTTACAACTCACCTTTCAGAGAAGTCGAGGTTTAACATGCAAAACAGAAGGACAGGATGTTCACTGAATCATTCCTAGATGACGGAAAGCACGGGCAACGTTCTGCTACAGGAGAATGGCTTGCTTGTCCTTTGCTTTTTCTTTCGGGTCTAACTTCTTCCCGACTCAGCCTGACTCCATCTAGTGTCAGTTTTGGAAACTTGAATTGTGCTTCCTTCTGTGCAGAGAAGCTCTGGTGTGATACATGCTGAGAACAGTTCCTGCACACGGTGGGGGAATAGATGGAGGTGGGACTCCCGTCCAGCCATTAACTCCCAGCCACCCGCCTCTCCCCATCCTTCATCCGTTCCTTCCCTTCCTCCGCACCCTGCCTTCCTCCTGCACCCTTCACGTTCCCTTTCCTGTACTTCACTCTCGCAGTGCTTACTGTTGAATGACTACGGCAGCCACCTCGCCTGGGTTATGGAAATCTCCTCCTACAGCTCCGATGTATCAAAATAATTCAGAATGTCCAAACATACAAAGCGGAGCTGCTCCCTAACACGATCATATGTAGGAACCTAAAAGCACAGTGACTGTTCGTTCAACAATGCTTTTGGATTGGTTTGCTTTGTATTGTTCACAGCAGCATCTTCACACACACACATGTGCGTGTCAGGCCTTCATTTTGAGTCATCACATAATCGCCTCCCCTCCCCCCACTAGCACGCACATATGCATGTACACGTGGACCAGGATTAAGCATTAGGCATTGTGAAATCTTTCAGTTTTGTCAATTCCATGACTAAGATGTCCCTGAATCAGGGTTTGCAACAGTTTTGGAAACTTCCAGGGGCCCTGGAGCTTCCAAAGCACGACTCGTTAACCCAAAGTGTCCTCTGATGCGTGTGGGCGGTTTGGAGGGTCAAGACAGCATCGCTCACCGTGGGTAGTGAGATCACTCTGCCAGACTCTCTGCCTGTCCACTCGATTGTTCTGACACAGGACCAGAGCTGGCCACAGCAGCCCTCAGCCGCACGCCAGGGTGCCTCAGTCACCCAGCAGAGGGCCCCTGAGACCATGCTGTGGTCAGAATCTCCGCCCACAACCATCCAAAACTGACCCCTATCCTACATTCCCCACTCCAGAGACCCCAAAGGCCCCCAAAGGTAATGCAGGTCCTGAGCCTGGGGTTCATCTATGCATTCCCAGGTCCCTTCACCCCTACCATCAAGAGCTAATCCTCCTCATCCTTCCAGACTTAGTCCATTGCCTCCCCTGACCCAGACTGCCAAAAGCCCTGTTAGAGCCCCTGGTAAAGGCCAGTCTGCCCTGATTTTATAGTGAGAGAGCAGTCAGAGTGCTGCCCTGGGTGAGCTGGGACGAGGATGCCCTCCTGGCGAGTGGTGGCAGCTGCACGCTCAGGGGAACCTGTCGTTACACCAATCCCCCAAGGCCTGGAAGAAGGTAGAGCTGCCCAGGGAGAAGGGCCCTTAGGGCGGGGAAAGGGAGGGGCATTGGCTGACTTGGAATTCTACTTTCCTGCATGAGTGGGTCATGGATTTGGTGACATTTGGGAGCTGCTCAGCGTGTTTCTTCTGGAAAGAGAAATGGGACAACTTAGCCAGTGTGGGTCTGGGTGTGTGTGTGAACGTGTGCATATGAGATGGGACACATGGCATCCGTGGTTACCCCAGCCCCAAATGCCCTCAATTCCACCACACATTTCCAAAATCCCCCAGAGCTGGGCACCTACTCCCCTCTGTGAGAACCCTGGGTGCAAGAGGAGGTGACACTGCCAGTTAGAGGACAGCTGTGCGGCCACCCCAGGACCTGGAGACCATGCCTCCCAGGCCTCCCAAACCTAGGATGACCACAGCCTGATTTTCCTAGGACAGCGTGGGTTTACGTCCATCATCCTGACACTATTATTAGTACAGTAGTGTCTCTTCTCCAGTCTCAAAAAGTCCTGATTTGATGATAAGGTAAATGGTCATCCTAATCACACCTGACTCCCCCAGTCCAGGCCCCTGTGGGGTGGCCAAAGAGACAGTAGAGGGGGAGGACAGGAAATGGGACAGAAAGAGACAGAGAAACAATGAGTATCAGAAACAGAGAGAGGCAATGCTTGGAGATAGAGTTGATGAAACATGCTTTTAGGGCCTCACACTCAGAAATCTCTGCCAGAAACTGGAAAGTCTGAAGGAGGGCAGATCCTTCAGAAAGTGAAAGTCTTGAAAAAATCCATTTGCAGCTCATCCCCAGGGCATCCCCCTGATGGCCGCATACCACACATCCATCTCTTCTTCATCCACAGATCCACCCATTTCTTCAAGAGATGCTACTTTGTACTTACCAAGCCCCAGGTCCCAGCGAAGCACTGGAGGGGGAGATTGTGCTTTGCATCCCTCTAAAAGCCCACCACCGTGTCTCAGCCCAGACATCTGTCCTGAATGCCAGACACTCACTAAACAGCTCCTCTACTTGGAGGTCTCCAGAAGCCTCAGACTTACCATGTTTAAAAAAGGTAGTCACCGGGCTTCCCTGGTGGCGCAGTGGTTGCGCGTCCGCCTGCCGATGCAGGGGAACCGGGTTCGCGCCCCGGCCTGGGAGGATCCCACATGCCGCGGAGCGGCTGGGCCCGTGAGCCATGGCCACTGAGCCTGCGCGTCCGGAGCCTGTGCTCCGCAACGGGAGAGGCCACAACAGAGGGAGGCCCGCATACAACAACACAGCCCAGACATCTGTCCTGAATGCCAGACACTCACTAAACAGCTCCTCTACTTGGAGGTCTCCAGAAGCCTCAGACTTACCATGTTTAAAAAAGGTAGTCACCAACACACACACCCCCAGCCCACTGCCCACACCTGCTCTACCACCTACTTCCCAAAGGGCATCCCCCAGCTAGGACCTCCCCACCCCGACAAACGCTGGCTGTTCTGGATTTGCCTGCACCTTCACTCAGCCCCCGGGGCCAGCTGCCTCATTGATATCACTCAGATCCTTGCTCCAGAGGCCTTTGCAGTAGCTTGCAGCTCTCTGGGTGCAGAGCACTCCATATGATACAAAAGAGCAAGTGCAAAGGTCCTGAGGTAGGATTGTCCTTGGAGCAAATAGGCTCTATGCAGAAGAGTGGTGTGGCTGGGTGGTAGCAGGGAAGCCAGGTAGCTGGGGGCAGAACACATGTGGTTTCCCAACTGGGACATGGCAGGAGCTGGGGACATGATCCTGAGAGCGGGAGATGCACTGGGATGACTCTGAGCAGGAGGTAGGGCAAAATCTAACCCACAGTGTGGAGAAGGGAGCCCAAGCTCCATTTGGCTACCATTCCCTGTGGTCTCCCCACTCAGATGACACCTGCCCACTGCCCAGAGGAGGGGAGAGCGAGAAGAGGGTGCTGTGTGGTACATCTTAGCTCCCTAGGAAGAGTTTCAAACTGCAGAAAGGAGCTAAGATGTCAGGCGATGGATCAGGATGGATAAAACAGGAGGGAAAGTACCAGTCACAAGTTGGCAGAGACCTTACCTTGGAGTTCTCTTCTTTAGCTCGATGCTGTCTAAACAGAGAAAGCAGGGCATTAGGAATGGGGCCCTGCGATGGTGAAGCAGCTCACTCAGTGCCAGGCCAGCAGGAGGGGTCGGAGCCGCCTGACTTGGGCACTGCTGAGAGGCTCCCTGGGTTGGGGTCACTGGGGGGGGTGGTCTTGAGCTGAGTGCTCTGCCCCCTCCCCTTTGGCACAGTCGGAGCTTCTCCATCTGGTCCCTCACTGAGCCCTCTAGCTCAGCACATGGGTGAAACTGAGGCTTCCCCAGAGACACCGCCCACCCACCCCTGCCAGTCGCTTCTCTCCTCCCCGCTCCTTACAGATCCTGGGCCCTCTTGCCCTTAGGAGATCTAGAACATCTCCTGCTGTGTGATGAAGAGACTTTTCTCTCCCCTCATATTCCTAGTGATACAAAATCAACGGCAAGTGAACTCCTATGACCAAAAAAGTTGCTTGTGCAGTTGGACACCCTGGAATCTCCTGAGTGCTGTCTCCTGCTCTCTCTGCCCCCTTCTGCACATTTTCACAGGTAATAATCATATTTTCCAGATACATGGTGAGGGTCCTTCCTCCTCATCCTCTGAAAAACTGCATCACCATCCCATTAAGCAGTCTTATACGGGGAATGGATTTTGCAGGTCCCACCTTGAGAGAAAAGGGGTGCGAATCAATGTTACATTTTGCTGTCAAAACTCACAAACTGAGTGCTCAGCGTCTGCATGGGACGCACCTCTCCGTGGCTGCCACGGCATGTGGAGAACCACGCTGGGTTCACGTAAGCCCAGCTCTGTTTGGATCATGAGGATACGCTCAGAGCTTCTCAGTGTAGGACTTGCCCAATTTATGAAAAAAAGTGCAACTTGGTCCAGGTGGGCAGTGCCAGCCACACTTCCCACCACCCACCCATGCCAGCAGCAGCCTCGTCACCTCCCGGGATCGATCTCATCTGATCACACTATATGAGTAAGAGAATAGAAATTACTGCCTGAAGCCAACTCAGCTCCCTTCCCCACCTTTACTGCAGGAAAGCTGATTCTTAGGAATCTCAAGAATGACTAAATGGAAAAGTACAGAGAGAGAGAGAGAAGCAGAGAGAGACAGACAGAGACAGAGACACAGAGAGGTCGCTGCATTTCTTTTCAACCCATGTTTTTTATTCTCTCTCCAGCCAGTGTTGCCCTCAGAGCCTCACGCCAGGTGACTGGCCAGGTCATGTCTTGTCTCAGGCAAAGGTAGAGATGGGGCTGAGCATAATTTCCTGACCATTGAAGCCCACGTTAGTGCTTCTCTGTTTGGAGGAATCATTATCAAACAAGTGCTTCCTGATCCTGCAGATCTTCAGGACCAGGAAGCTGGCCGATATGGCGAAGCCCACAGCAATCCCAATGATGGCGGATTTGAAATCTGAAGGGCAGGGAGGAATTGAACAAGGGGCTTCAATCAGTCACCACACTGCAAAGGTCTTCCACAGCTCTCTTTACATCAGGATGAAGTTCAAAGTCACAGTCCAACTCACTGAGGCCGGCCTAATTTTCCACTCTCCTGGGAGCACACATCCCCTCCCTGAACCTCCACCCACACCCCATCTCCTCTTCCTGGAACTCCATCCATGGTCCCTTCAGCTGTGGAAATCATTCCCAAGTGGCTGATGGCTCGTTTCTCTGGCCTCCTGTAGCCTTCCTCACTTATTCCTTCATCGGTTCACTCGTGGCATGTGTGCTGATTGCCTGCTCTGCTGAGCGCTAAAGGCAAATGAATGAGTCCCTGACACCACCTTGAGGAGCCTGTGGTCAGCAGCGGAAGACGAGAGCTCACCTGAATGCCAGGTGACTGGGGCGGGCCAGTTGGGAGCCAAGAGCCTTCCCAGAGGAGGTGACATGCAAGCGGCACTGCCTGGTGAGCGGAGCCCTGAGGTGGAGAGAGGATGGGACCATGCGTGTGGAGAGAGACACCGGCCAGGCCACGGAAGCCGGGCAGATCCTGCTGTCCCGGGCTCGTGGCCGCAGCCACTGAGAGTGGATGGAGGTGACCCTGACGACTCAAGTCCCCTTCGAGGACAGGCTCTCCTGCAGCACCACACCTCCGGGATGAAGCTGTGTTAGCCACTCAGGCAGGCCTGGGGGTGAACACTGCCTCGGTTCCATGATGACCGGCAGGAAACCCTACCAGGACATCCCACCCGCCCGGGCCTTTCAGGGTACCTCCTCCTGCCCCTCCGCCCTGCACCCAGAATCAGCTGGGCAGCCACCTACCAATTTTGGCCCCAGCAGGCTGGCCCGTTGCTAACACTTGAGCTGCTCCAACATCTGCGAAGACAGAAAACCCAGAGTCTGCTTAGAACAGAACTTCTGGCAAGAACAGGCCAGGGGGTATGGGCGCAACCCCTGTCCCCAACCACCCATGCCCACAGGTCTGGGCAAGCCTAGCACAGGAAGCCCTCCCCCTGGGCTACCACCCTCAGGAGCACAGTGGTGGCATCTCGTTGCCATGGAGTGTCTGGGAGCCTTGCTAGGACATTAGAGTCCCCTGCAAAACCAGTAGTGAGGTTCCGCTGAGTTCAGTTAAACCCAATCCTTCTTTCGTTCCTATTAGAAGACTGCTTTTTATTTCACTCATTTTATAAGTGATTTTATTTTTAGGTTAACAATTTTTTTGAGGTGCAGTTAAAGTGAGACCAGGTCTTTAACATGGTTTCTAAGACCCACACTGTGACCCCTGCCTGCCTCTTTTTTTTTTTTTTTGCGTTACGCGGGCCTCTCACTGTTGTGGCCTCTCCCGCTGTGGAGCACAGGCTCCAGACGCGCAGGCTTAGCGGCCATGGCTCACGGGCCCAGCCACTCCGCGGCATGTGGGATCCTCCCAGACCGGGGCACGAACCCGTGTCCCCTGCATCGGCAGGTGGACTCTCAACCACTGCACCACCAGGGAAGCCCTTTAACACCTTTATTGGAGTATAATTGCTTTACAATGGTGTGTTAGTTTCTGCTTTATAACAAAGTGAATCAGCTATACATATACATATATCCCCATATCCCCTCCCTCTTGCGTCTCCCTCCCTATCCCACCCCTCTAGGTGGTCACAAAGCACCGAGCTGCCTGCCTTTTTAGGCTCCTCCTCATTCCCAGGAGCCCTCTCACTGCAGCCAGATTGCACTGATTCCAGCTCCCCCCTCAGGCCGGGGTATCGGCTGCCCTTGGGCCATGCCCTCTGCCCAGCCCCATCTTCTCCCCTCTTATCCTCCATCTCATCTTAGTTCTGTGTCACTTCCTCCTGACGCCCCACACCTGGCTTACCTGCCCCTCTGGGTGTTCCACAGCGGCTGTACTTACCCATCGTAAGTGACCACACGATTTATTTAAGAACATTACATGGCACTGCTGTGTGCCAGGCACTGTCCTCAGAGCTTCTCAGCTATTAACCCACTGATGCGTCTCCTGGCTGGTCTCCCCACAGAGCTGTACAGTGCCCTGTGGCGTGTTCTACCTCTAGCACGTGACACAGTGCCTGTCACACAGGAGGTATTAATAGACATTTTTAAAAATAGTACTTTACTGGAGTATAATTGCTTCACAATACTGTGTTAGTTTCTGCTGTACAGCAAAGTGAATCAGCCATATGCATACACATGTCCCCATATCCCCTCCCTGTTGAGCCTCCCTCCTACCCTCCCTAGCCCACCTCTCTAGGACATGGAACCAACCTAAATGTCCATCGACAGGTGAATGGATAAAAAAGATGTGGCACATATTAATAGACATTTGGCGAATGACTGGACGATGGTAATAGAGCACGCTGCAAGGGGCGTCTCAGTCTTCTAGCCTGGGCTTGAAACCTTAAGACATGAGTCGTGGCTCACAAGCTGGGCCTTGATCCCTGAAGATGGGCCCTAGAAAAGCTAAGGCAGAGCCATGGGCTTTGGAGAGGGAAGTGTACATTAACTGGCCACTTACTCACAGGGGGCAGAACTTGCATTAATACATTTAATACTGACAGCAACAACTCTGTGAGACAGGCACAGTCATCACTGCCGTTTGATGAGTGAAGAACCCGGGCATTGAGAACTTGAAGATGTGCCCAAGGGTCAAGAGGAGTGGAAAGTGGCAGCCCTGCCACCCGTACCCAGAGCCCCGTGATGCCCTGCAAACTAAATTCCCAGGCGACTAACAAATAGAGTGATGCAAAAACCATCAAGGCCAAGGGCTGGAGGGCTGAGGCAGGGGCAGGTAGACGGTGAGGCCCAAAGCTGAATCTCGGGTTCAAGCTTCCAGGCACAGGCAGAAGCAGCAAAAACACCCCTGTTTCTCCTAAAAGAGAGCGGGTGACTTCATTGAGAGGGACGACATATTCCCCAGCTTAGCTCCAGGAGAGGTCCACCTCCTGAGTCCTGACCTCCTGGAGGTAGGTCAGTGGTGACTGAAGCACTTGCTCACCAAAGCAGCAAGATGTCACATGGCCAGGTCTGCTGACCATGCTCAGTGCTGCCCAGGGGTTGGGTTGACACTCCACAGAAGACATCTTCACTCTGAGTGCACTGGTGGGGAAGGGACCATCGTAATGGAGTTTAGGGTTTTTCTGGTGGCCTCACTTGGTGTTGAAAAAGCTGGAAGATTCTGAAGCAAAAGTACACAGCCTGGTTCTAATCACAAGTCTTCTTGGAAATCTGGTGACTTCTGTCATTGATGGTCCCACGTGGGGCCCATCCACTCACCCACACCTCACAACACAATATGACCCTGGTTTTTGTCAGTTCTTTGAAGCCCCCTTTGAGCTTCATTGTCTCTTTACATTAATTCTTCACCTTAATCCTGCCGCTCCAGTCAGGTTGTAAACCTTTCCAGGGATGGGACAAAGCCTTGTGTTTCACACATGGTAGGGCTGGGCTGCTAAAGCCACCGAATGGAGCCGACTTCCGGCCTGATGCCAGAAACACAGAGCTGTGTGTGCTGTGTGCTCACGCTGGGGCCTTTCTGACACCAGTCTGCTCTGCACTGCATTTACTGGACAGAAGACAGGGGACGGGGCAGGGCGGGCACAAGTGCGTGAGGCCAGGCCCACTAAGGGACAGCCTCTCCCCTGCCCCCCTCACACACAGACATCTCTCCTGGGTTCCCCCTTGGGGGTCTTCCCCGAGTGACCATCTCTCTGACCATCATGCAGCATAAAAACTTTGTATGAGCTCAAGATGAAACTTGAACAGAGAAAGAAGAAAGGACACAGATCAGAAAAAGTGAGATGGAAAGAGTCAGAGAGCCAGAGAGATACAAGGAGACATGGGGACAGTGGGACACACACGTAGGCTCTGCCGGAGAAGCCCAGACCACTGACAAGGGGGCTGAGAAGGAGAGGGGAGAAAGAACATCTGGCTTCCAGAAAAGTGTGGCCCTGGCCTCAGCGAGAGCACCAGGCCCCAGTCCTCACCAAGCTGCCCAGCATCTTGCATCAACCTTACCGACCAAATGCATCATCCTGAACGCTCTGCTCTTTCTGCCCCTGCCTGGCAGGGATCCTAGGCTCAGCTCAGCACCCACTCTCACTCCCAACAGGCTCAGGCCCCTTAGACACCTCCCTCCATGCTCCATCCTGGGTCCACCCCACGGTGGGAGGCTGACCCTAGTCCCTGGCTCCGAACAGGCTCCCGGGCCAGAGGTCCAAGGTCTGAGACTGAGTGAGTGCCCTCCATGGGGCTGCTGCCCTGACAGCTGCAGTGGGCCATGCTGTGCACTCCACCAGCCACATCCCATCCCTGTAATTCCTGCTAGCCAGCCAGACAGCCACTCGGCGGCAGCCTTTCCCCTCCTCGGGGAGGGAAATCCTCCATGCCGCCCTCCTCCCCAGCTCGGCCCTGTGCTCTCAGAGCCCCTGGATGAGGATCTGTCAGAAGCACACGTGTGCCCAGCTGCCCACACCCCTGCCTCCTGCCAGGGTCATCAGCCGGGGGAGTCCCTCCTGGGCCGTAGACCCCTACGAGTCCCCAGCACTGATTTCCCCTGGCGCCGCAAAGTAGCTGGAGGATGAATGGCCCTAGCGGGGCTGGTCTGCAAGCACAGCCGGAAGCCCCCTGACTACTCCTGCATTCAGGTCTGTGAGAGACCCATGAGGAAGCCACGCCACACTTTCTTTGCTGAAATTCTCTGGGTTCTCTCGTGCAAACATGATTTGGGAGCTTAGCATCCAGAAGACAGTCTCTCAAACCCAGGGGACAGTCCAAGGGGGCTGAGCAGGGGCTGGCAGTACCAAGGCTGGTGTCCTGGGGGGCAGGCAGGGACCCTCTGACTGGTAGATTCACAGGGCTGTAGTAGGCACAGTGCTGCCCAAATCTGGCTTGACCACCGGCACTCCTGGCTGGGACCATCCACACTGAACCAGGTGCAGAGGGCAGGAGCCAAGGTCTTAGGGCATGGCCTTTGCTGCTGCCTAGAGCAGAGATCAGGGGAGTTGCCTCTAGCTGGGCCCGCTGAGGTTCCAGGGCCTCCACCCACATTGTCCCCATGTGTGCCACATCGGGCCCAGGAGCTCTCACCAAGCCACACACCTGAGGCTACCCCTGCCCAGAGGATGGTGCCTTTTGCTAAGATGCGCAAAGACACTATTCTGGCTCTGAGTCTAGAGTCGCCCTTCCATCTCAGGCCCCATCTGGACACGCTGCTGACAGAGACCTGACACTCCACCCCTCCCTGCCAAACAGCCAGTGTCCCACTCCCCTCTCTGCAGCCCCTCCCACCTCAGTCCTGCAGAGCACAGCCTGCTCTCTGCAAGTGGTTTCACAACAGGAAGGAATCTCCTGCAAGCTAAATAGTCCTGAGGCCTGGAGGCTCCCTCCGTCCCCCTCCCCCCAGTACTGGGGGGGGGCAGCCTTCAGAGGAAGACAGCAGCAGGGCTGCCCCAGAGAGCGAGCAGAAGGCACAGGGTGGCCTGCCCAATCTCAGTTGGAATCTGACCCGCTGAGAGCCCATCCCTGCCATTCAGACCTCCCGTGCTGTCCACACCTGTTGGGTCCACCCTCCGTGGGAGCTGGCCCTCTTCGACACCCTTATTTGGGCAGAATCAGGCTGTGTGTTTCCAGTTGTGGGGCAGTGGGCGTGCATGCTCGCAGATGTCGTTCTATAAGTATCCGACCTAAAAATAGGGAGAGGCTGCCCTAAGTGTTTGTCAATTGATGCCTGGCCATTTTCATCTTGAAACTTAAATATTGCAGAATGGCTCCTAAGTTTAGATCGCATAAATTCCAATGTCCTCAATTCGAGGAAGGGGTTTCAGATGTCTAGAAAAGGCATCCTTCCTCCCCCAACAGAATCCACACATAGGAATGAAGTACCTGCCACTGTGCTCCACGTGGCCCTGGTGACCAGGGGGATCCAAGAGCAACCCAAGACCCTGGTCCCCCATGAAGGAGCTTGCAGAGTGACGGGGAGACAAGATTTACACTGAAGAAAAGATCAGAGTGTCATGGGTGATGTCTGGCATCTTCCTGCAAACCTCAGCCTCCAGGAGTTGGAGAAAGTCTGAACGGGGGTGTGTGGGCCGGCCTTGCCACACTTGCCTGCCCACCTTTCCTGGCCCCTCGGCTGCAGGCAGCACCTTGGCTTTCCTGTGGGGAACCACTTCCTTGAGATTCCCTCGAGGCCAGTTCCAGGACGGACCTGTGAACCATCCCTGATGAATCAGGTATTACTTCTTCCTGTCAGCAGGGACTGGTCAACGGGTGATCCAACTCAGTCCAGTGAGACTCAACTCTGGGACTTTGGGGAAAATATTAAGAAAGAGGAGTGCTTTCTGGAATTGGTAACTGAGGGGTGGAGGGAGGCCCATGGGGTGGAGGGAACCTGCTGAGACTGAAGCCTCCACAGAAAAGGGTCAGGCTGAGACCAAGTTCAAGATGGCTTTTGAGCCCCTGGATCCAGCTGTGCCTGAAGCACCTCTTCTTGAATTCTCAGCCCCTCAATAAGGAAACACCTTCTTTATCTTTTCTGAGCTATGTAAATATCACCTGCAATCAGAAGCATCCTAATGACTTAGGTGGCAGGGCCTTCACACAGCAGAGGGTGCTGGCTGCGAACGAGGAGCTCACAGCACAGCCTCAAATAAACCCAACTAGGATCTGCAAGTTAAGCAAGGTTGTGCACCTCTGGGCCTTTGCACATGCTGCTTTTTGATGCAATACCTTTTTTGTCCCTATGGAAAGCTCTTATCCTCCAAGGCATAGCACAAAGCCACTTCCTCTGGAGGCCCCCTCCTCTCTGTCAGGTCAGGATCCCCCCGCAACCTTGTCACACCCCTGCCCTTGCCCCCGAAGGGTGTTCTGTGGCACGAAGGACACACTTCAGATAGCCCCAGTGAGCCGTTTCTCCCCAGGACCAGGATGACATGTGAGACTCCTTGGAACTTAGTTTCTCCTCCTGGGAGATGCAAGCAGAAGGTAAAAGGGGAGAATCTTGAACTGATGGGAAAGTTACCCCCAAATTACTGTTAAACCAGAAGTGGTTTGCAGTGATAAAATCAATTTTGTAGTAATAACAGGGCTCAGGAGGAAGTAAAGTTCAGCCACAGAGAAACAAATCTAGTGACAGCATTGCTCCTAAGACTCTGAGACCAGGAACACTCGTGGAACACGTGTGGAACACAGATGGGACATGTGGCTGCCATCAGTGTGGATGCACCTGAGGCCCGGGGTCCAAGTACCGCACAGCCAGATCCTACTGGGAGGGAGGATTAGAAAGGGGATTGGAAGTGAAGAGTGAAAGGGGATGGCCCAATTATGCTTCACACCGTGGTTTGAGCCTGGGCCTCACTCTTCTCACCTGAAAATGGGGCCTTCAGCCCCTGACACATAGAAGGGACTCACCCAGACAGCTCTTTCTTTTGTCTGTTTGTCCCGAAGCCTCCTTGCAATGGAAGCTGACCTTGGGGTCCCAGTGGAACCCAGGGCACGCTTCTCTAATTGGGCTAGTTTGGGGGCTGTGGGTGCTGGCAACCCCTTCCCTCTTCAGAGCTCACCATGGGTCTGCTTCTCAGAAAAACAAGGTCGGTGGACCTGGCCCTCTTGCCCCGCCCTGGGGCTGTTTGGTGCTGGAAATTAGGCACACCAGGCCCAAATACAGAATGGAGGCTTCAGTCCTCTCCTGAGCAGGATGCCAGACTCTGAGTTGGCCTGGGTTATGCAGCAGCCCTGCTCCCAGCGGCTGCTGGGTTTGCGCTGGGGTCTAGAGCCTTCCTCTGACATGGCTGTGACTTGCAGGAACATCAGGCACCCTGCTCACAAGCCTAGAAACCACCTTGAAATCGCTCTTCCTCGATACCCTCTTCTGGTCTCAGTAAAGAAGCTGCAACTGTCAAACTTCACGTAAACAGGACGTTGCCACTCCTCTCCCACAGCTGCTGGCGTTCCTTTCTTCCTGTGAAAGCACCTAGACTTGGGGCAGAACCCAAACCTGCAGAGCTGCACAGGTTTGAGAGATGGAAAGCAGAAGGAAAACAGAAGATCCAGGAGAACAAAGCAAAGACGGCTCCACGATGGGCCTGGGAGCTTGGGAATAGCGCCTTGGTTTCCATGGATCCCCATCCAGGCAAGAGAGCACACTGAGCCAGACAGAGCACTTGCTCCCAAACCTAGCACAGGACTGCCCAGGCCCCGGCCTGCCGTGGGCCCTGGCTCCTGGAAGATGGGCAGTGAGTAAGGAATTCTATGCAGGGGGTCCCTGCTAACACACGGAAACACACAGCCGTTAGCGTCCAGGAGGACCAAGGGGCACCTAACCCAGCCTGGGGACATCAAGAAGGTCCCCTGGAGTGAGCACTATTTAAATTAAAAACAAAAGGACAAGTAGGAGCTAGTGAAGAGGGTGGGGGAGAGGGGGATGGAGGCAGGTAGGGAAGGTGCCCCAGCAGAGGAAGAGGTGCCAGCGAAGGCCAGGAGGCCCAAGGGGGTGCAGGGGCTTGGGAATAAAGAAGCTGGCTCAGTGGGTCAGAGCAGCGAGGGGGCACAGGTAAACTGAGGCTCTCCAGGCTTTCCAGAGGATGGGGACGGGACAGGCAGCCAGGACAGGGCCGCCCTGGGCAGGAGCTGGAAGCAGGAGGCCACAGAGGGCCACCAGAAAGATGGAGGAGCCCACTCAAGGCAACCAAATGCAAGGGAAAATGACTCCAGCTTCTGGAAAATGACTCCAGCTTCTAGAAATAACCTCATAATTAAGAGGAAAACAATAATGGTGGGTGACCAGACGGTATCAAAACTTATGCCCACTTTGTTTTTCCTGAGCAATCTTTGCTAATTAATTCTTAAAGATTCACACACTGGGATTAAAACACTCAGCTACAGAAGCCAAACTGAGCAATACCCTTCCAGGCTAATGGAGGGGCTGGAGGCAGGGAGCCAGCCCCGGCCCAAGGTAGAACCAAGGGTGCTCTAGGCCTAGGGAGTGCTCCCAAAGGAGCAGGGCCCCTACGGAGCCCCAGGTCCATGCTGGCCAGGAGTGGCGACATGTAAATGTTATCACACCTGGCAGGCGAGCTGCTGAAACTCAAGGGAGTCAGAGGTGCTTGGGGCTGCCCTGGTGGGGTGGGCGGTGATGTCCAGGGAGGCTGGGGTCAGAGGTCCCACAGCTGGAACACCCAGCCAACTCTACACTCACCAGTAGAGGGGTTCGCTCCATCTTTGAATGTCTCTGGGGAGGGCATGAAACTTACCTATGCCCCCATGGTGGGTGGGAAGGAATGATACTTGGAACCCCTCATGGCTCCCAGCTCGCTGGCCTCTCAGCAACGGGGGTGCCCATGGGAAGCCTGCCCGGCCACACACGGAGCGTGGCTGCGAGGATCCCCTCACAGACTGGGGGGAGCACAGACTGAAGTGAGGGCAGGAACCGTCTTCCACGAGCACTCAGCCACCGCTTGACACGGGGTCTTCAGCTTTCCAGGGGACAAGGGACAGGCAGGGGCAGAGCATACCAGAAGGCTGCTCTGGAGGGGCGCTCAGGTCAGAAAGGAGATGGTCCCAGGTCTCTGCTGTTGCCTCTAGAAGGCTGTGGTATTCCATCTAGGGGACAGCCCACCCACTCAACATAGGCGCTTCGGACCAGAGAAGGCCTGTCTTCAGGAGTGAGTCTCAGGGCCCACCTTTGCAGAGAGAACAGGGGAGGCTGGAAACAGTGCAGAATAACTAATTAATGATGGTAAAGCATCGTGGAAGAGGAAAGCGTTGCATAACCGCTAAGTGGTGGGTTATTATTATTCATGCAATATTCATACTGTGCTCTTCAGCCTCTGGGAAGCTTCGCTCAGGAGTCCTCGGGGACTTGGCCGAGGGGGGTATGTGTCCAGGGGGTGGGGCTGTGGGATGGCCCTCGGGGAAGGGGCCATGATGCTGCAGAGGAAAGCCACACCCAGCCAATGAGAGCCGGGGGAGCTTGACAACACGGAGCCACCTGCTGCCATCATCAGGCCCTGCTGTGTGCCAAGGTCTGTGTTGGGCATCTCCACCGTAATTATCTTTTTAAAGGCCACTTCCAACATTTGCAGGACCCAGGGCATGCCACAAATCTAAATATTTAAAGGTTAGAGATCAAGCTACACACAGGGCCCAACATACTTCCCCCTGCCACCTCCCAGCAGGCCCTGCAGTCCACTCCCCAGGGATCACCTTCTAGAGAGGGAAGCTCAGCCCTGCCTACGGCCCCAAGGGCTGCCAAGGTCTTCTGAACAGAGCAGGCAGAAGTCGGGCTTGGTCTGGGCTTCCTGGAAAGACCAGACCCTCCAGGATTTGGGATGGAGCCTGGCTCAGTCTGACGCCCCAACACACATACAAGTCTCTCTACCTTATATCCCTGTGCTGACCCAGTTCCAGAACTTTCAAAGACTTTCTGACAAGACTAAAAAAAAAAAAAAAAAAAAATTCTTGCATTTGGATACGTGTGTGTGATATGGAGGCCCTCTAAAGCCAGGTAGGGGCAGGGGCCTCTCTTGGGGACCACAGCTCTCCTTTCACAGGGAAGCCCCAGCAGATGACGTGTCCTGTTGGGTCACACACCTGAATAGGAGTGCTCTGGGGTTTGAACCTGGGCTGGCCAGGCTCCTCAGAAGACCCTCAGGCCAGCACACAGGGTCACAGTGGCTCCAGGTTGACTAAAGCTTCTTAACAATGTGTCGTGTGGCTCAGTGACTAGGGCTCATCTACAGCTCTGTAGGAAGGGGCTCTGTTCTTCATACCGCAAGGTTGCCTCATGGACCCTCTCTGAGCTTCTGCAGAGCTTTCCCTGGGTCAGCTTAGCTGTCCCGGGCTGTTGTCTCACAGTCGCAGGCCTGCCCGTCCAACACTGTGTTCTGTGGCACAAGCTGGGACAGACATGGCACCTCAGCCACTCCCCAACCTCAGGTCACACGCTGCTTCCAGTGGGGAAGCTGGCGTGAGTCTGTAACGCGGCCTCAGAAGCCAGCGTGGACCCTGCTGGTGAGGCCCTAGACACATCCAGCCTGTCTTCTCTCTCCTAGGAAGTCTCCCTACTGCCAGCCTGCCTGCTACACCGGCCAGGGGGCTCTCCCTCCAGGGCTGCTTAAGACGCCCTCAGGGTAAGACCAGCTTCCTCCTGAGGCTCACCCAGCCCTCCTCTGCTCACCTCCCGGCCACACCTCACCTGCGCTGCCCTCCCCGCAGCCCTCCTGGGCCAACCAGATCCTTCCCTGCTCACATTTCCTGCAGACTGGCTCCTAGAATCTGAGCCTCTACTTCATGCACTAATCAACTCAAACAAGTGCAGTTACTGGGCCTGAGCTGAGCGGTGGCCTGCAAGATTGGATCCCTGCCCTGACCGAGGTGACAGTGTAGGATGGAGTGAGACCCAAACAGACACACATGGAAACAGGAATGCTGTTAGAACTGGGAGGAGCACTGGGAGAGAGCATCTCTGGGGTCCTGGGGTTGGGGAGGGCACGTATCCCACACAACAGAGACAATATCTGAGGAGGCCTGGAGACTGGACAGGAACTTGATGGATATTCATGGGGTCGGGGAGCAGGAGCCCTGGGATGGGCCATATGACAGGGTTAGGGAGGCCCTTTGGCCACATAAACTCTTGTCTGTCCTTGCAGCAGTGGGAAGCTGCTGAAGGATTTCAGCCAGGCAGAGGCATAAGCAATTTGCTCTCAGCAAAACTCCTCTTCCAGGAAGCCCTCCTGGATACCCTAGTTTGGATCAAGGGCTCCTCCTCTCTTCCCTCCATGTTCCTTCATCTCAGCACTTAACCCACCACATTACAACTGTCCTCTCCATAGACTGTCAACGCCTTCAGGTTGGGGCCTGACTCACTTATTTTGTGTCCCAGCAGAGTCTGGTGAAAAACATTGTTTCCTTAACATAAGAGAAAGCCCTGATGTCCATGTGGTATAGCCCATGGGCCCAGCTCCAGTCCTTCACCTCGAGCCCTGGACATCAACTCCTTGATGATGTGGCCCAAGGGTTTGCACAGGCCTCTGGGGCAGGTGCAGCCAGGTTCCAGGCAGAAATTCCCCAGCTGCTCATCTGTTTCATTCAGACAAGAGGGAGAGCGTGAGCCCAGTTCATCTTACTGAGAACCATTAACCAGTTATTTAATGGAATCAAATTTAATAAAAGGAGCAGTTCAAGCAATTCTGGCGGATAAATGAGGATCTGGGTGTGACAGAGATGCTTACGTGACTTTAAAGAGGAAGCACGAGTGGTTTAATTTAGGAGTGAGTGATCCAGCAATCCCACTACTGGGCATATACCCTGAGAAAACCATAATTCAAAAAGAGACATGCCCCACAATGTTCATTGCAGCACTATTTACAACAGCCAGGACATGGAAGCAACCTAAGTGTCCATTGACAGATGAATGGATAAAGAAGATGTGGCACATATATACAATGAACTATTACTCAGCCATAAAAAGAAACAAAACCGAGTTATTTGTAGTGAGGTGGATGGACCTAGAGTCTGTCATACAGAGTGAAGTAA
>NW_021146073.1:0-30678 GCF_002837175.3 Physeter macrocephalus
AGAAAACTTTAACTTTAATAAGTTCAGCTTATCAATTATTTCTTTCATGGATCATACTTGGTGTTGTATCTAAAAAGTCACCTGCATACCCAAGGTCATCTAGATTTTCTCCTATGTTATCTTCTGGGAGTTTTATAGTTTTGTATTTAACATTTAAGGCTGTAATTCATTTTGAGTTAATTTTTGTGCAGGATGTAAGGTCTGTGTCTAGATGCTTCTTTCTTTTTTTTCTAACATATGGATGTCCAGTTGTTCTAGCACCATCTACTGAAAAGACTTTTTTGTTTCATTGTATTGCCTTTGCTCTTTGTCAAAGATTTGTTGACTATTTCTGGGCTCTCTATTCTATTGCACTGATCTATCAGTCTATTATTTTGCCAACAGAACACTGTCTTTTTTAAAAAATTAATTAATTAATTAATTAATTTTTATTTTTGGCTGCGTTGGGTCTTTGTTGCTGCACGCGGGCTTCCTCTAGCTGCGGCGAGTGGGGGCTACTCTTCATTGCGGTGCGTGGGCTTCTCACCGCAGTGGCTTCTCTTGTTGCAGAGCATGGGCTCTAGGCACATGGGCTTCAGTAGTTGTGGCACGAGGGCTCAGAAGTTGTGGCGCACAGGCTTAGTTGCTCTACAGCATGTGGGATCTTCCAGGACCAGGGCTTGAACCTGTGTCCCCTGCATTGGCAGGCGGATTCTTAACCACTGCGCCACCAGGGAAGCCCCAGAACACTGTCTTGATTACTGTAGCTTTATAGTAATTAGTCTATTATTTTGCCAACAGAACACTGTCTTTTTAAAAAAATTAATTAATTAATTTTTATTTTTGGCTGCGTTGGGTCTTTGTTGCTGCACGCGGGCTTCCTCTAGTTGCGGCGAGTGGGGGCTACTCTTCATTGCGGTGCGTGGGCTTCTCACCGCAGTGGCTTCTCTTGTTGCAGAGCATGGGCTCTAGGCACATGGGCTTCAGTAGTTGTGGCACGAGGGCTCAGAAGTTGTGGCGCACAGGCTTAGTTGCTCTACAGCATGTGGGATCTTCCAGGACCAGGGCTTGAACCTGTGTCCCCTGCATTGGCAGGCGGATTCTTAACCACTGCGCCACCAGGGAAGCCCCAGAACACTGTCTTGATTACTGTAGCTTTATAGTAAGTCTTGAACTAGAGTACTATCAGTCCTCCAACTTTGTTCTCCTGCTTCATTATTGTGTTGGCTATTCTGAGTCTTTTGCCTCGCCATATTAACTTTAGAATCAGTTTGCCAGTATCCACAAAACAACTTGCTGGGATTTTGACTGGGATTGCATTGAATTTATAGATCAAGTTGGGAAGGAGTGACATCTTGACAATATTGAATCTTTCTATGCACAAACATGGAACTTCTCTCCATTTATTTAGTTCTTCTTTGATATTTTTCATCAGAGTTTTGTAGTTTTCCTCATATAAGTCTTGCACACATTTTGTTGGATTTAGGACTAAGTATTTCAACTTTTTTGAGTGCTATTGTAAATGGAATTCTGTTTTAAATTTCAAATTCTACTTGTTCATTGCTGGAATATAGGAAAGCAATTGGCTTTTGCGTATTAACTTTGCATCCTGCAAACTTGCTATAATCACTTATGAGTTCTAAGAGTTTTTGGTTGATTCTTTCAGATTTTCTACATAGACGATCATGTCATCTGTGAACAAAGACAGTATTATGTCTTCCTTCACAATTTGTATACCTGTTATTTCTTTTTCTTGTCTTATTGCATTAGCTAGGACTTCCAGTACAATGTTGAAAAGTAGTGGTGAGAGGGGACATCCTTGCCTCATTCCTGATGTTAGTGGGAAAGTTTTTCACCACTAAATATGATATTAGCTGTAAGATTTCTGGTTTTCTGACAGTTTTTATCATGAATTGGTGTTGGATTTGGCCAAATGCTTCTTCTGCATCTTGATATGATCGTGTGATTTTTCTTCTCTAGCCTGTTGATGTGATGATTTACATTTATTGATTTCTGAATGTTGAACCAGATTGGCAGGATAAATCCTACTTGGTCATGGTACATAATTCTTTTTATATGTTGTTGGATTCAATTTACTAACATTTTATTGAGGATTTTTGCATCTATGCTCATGAGACATATTGGTCTGTAGTTTTCTTTTCTTTCATTGTAATTTTTGTCTGATTTTGGTTTTAGGGTAATACTGGCCTCACAGAATGAGTTAGAAATTATTCCCTCTGCTTTTCTCTTCTGAAAGAGATTGTAGAGAATTGGTATGTTTAGTACCAATTAAGTTAGTACTACTAACTTAAATGTTTAGTAGTGAACCTATTTTGGCTTGATGTTTTCTGTTTTAGAAGGTTGTTTATTAATTATTGATTCTATTTCTTTAATAGATATAGGCCTATGTAGATTATCTATTTCTTCTTGTGTGAGTTTTGGCAGATTATGTCTTTCAAGGAATTGGTCCATTTCATATAGGTTATCAAATTTGTGGGCATAAAATTTTTCATAGTATTCCTTGATTATCATTTGAATGCCCATGGATCTGTAGTGATGTCCCTTCTTTCATTTCTGATATTAGCAGTTTGCGACCTCTCACTTTTTTTTCTTAGTTAGCCTGGCTAGAGGTTTATCGATTGCTATGATCTGAATGTTTGTGTCCCTCCAAAATCAGTATGTTGAAACCTAACCTCCAAGGCCATGGTATTAGGAGACGGGGCCTTTGGGAGGAGATTAGATCATGAGGGCATAGCCCTCCTCATTGAGATTAGCGCCCCTACAAAAGAGATCCCAGAGAGCCAGCTCAAATGATCCATCATGTGAAAACACAGTAAGAAATCAGCAGTCTGCAACCCAGAAGAGGGCTTTCACCAGAAGCCGACCATGCTGGCACCTGTCTTCCATTCTTTTTCTGCCTTCTGTGTTTTTGTTTTTTGTTTTTTTAATCTAGAAATAAGTTAATATTTTGAGTTGGTAAAATGCTTTTTTGCACACACATTTCCGGTATCTAGTACAGTGAATCAAATGTCCATTTTTGTGTAACTCATGCAATATTGGTTTCGTTTATGTCATCTCTGTCACCAAAGTATTAAAAACGTTTGACATTGTTCTTCTAAGTCTTCACAAGACCTCTGCGAGGTAGGTGGTATTGACCCCATCCTACAGATGGGGAGGTCTAGGCATGGAAAGGTTTAGTGGCTCCTCGAAAACCGCGTCGCGTGGCGTGGCGTGGCATGGCAGCGCTCCAGTCAGGGGCCGATGCCACCTCTGATTCACGCTCTGTTGGTGCCACTGCAGGACTGCATGGAAGGAATTCACACTGAGAGCAAGTTGCTCTCTGGTCCAGAATTCAACAAGGGTCTCAAAGCTTATACGTTTGACTCGTAAAGCCAACCACTCTTCCCGAACTTGAAAAACAGAAGTACTGACTAAATCTCAGTTGGGATTATTTGCCCTATTTTTTTCATGAGTTGACTTGCTTGAATTTCATAGTTGTTTATGCTCAAACCCCTTTGGAAAAGACAGTTTGAAATGGCATTAGGGACGATGGAATTTTGAGAACAGAACATAGAAATCAATGGTTAATGGATTTAAGTCAAAACACAAAAATATAAGCTATGATAGAATAAGAATAAACCCCAAGTAAACGGAGAGCAGTATTTCTCAACGTTTAACAATGCCTTGCACAGAGCAGGTGTCCAGGAAGCATTTTTTTGGATAAAGGAGAAATGACACATCTTTGATATGCCTGTCACTGGTAACAGCCCCCTTTTGGGAGAGGCCAGGACCCAGGAAAGCCACAGGGGCCCACAGTCTCCCTGGCCTGGGGAGCCCTGGTAACACAAAGCATCAGCTGAGAAATCTGGAGGTGTCTGTGCTGCCTTTCTGCCAAATGAAAGGTGGGGCTCACACGCCAAGCGAGTCCCCTGAGTTCATACTGCTGTTTTTGAAAACAGGTAAGTAAACATGATGAGATATATGAAGAGCCAAAGTGCCTTATAAGGAAGTGTCTTTAAAATTGAAGAGATGCTCATGCACTTAAGGACAGAAACAGGGAGGTTAAAGCTGTGCTGTTTGTGTGTTTTGGTCAAAGTAAGGATTCTGAACGGGTTTCTAACACTAGTAAATACTGGTGCCCAAGTACCCCTTCCCGCTGCAGGAGCCTCTCTCAGCATCTAGAGTGAGCCCACCTCTCCCCAGGGGTCTTGGTTACAACTTAACACCCCTGGCCTCGTGGGGGATGGAGTGTGGCCTAGGCTCTCTCCAGGCACATCGTGGGGGCACTGCCAAGTACTGCTGTTATTTGCTTCTTGTCCACCTTTAATCTACATCCTACCTTGATGCAGCCCGAGAACAGGCTGCTCCGGGGCAGGGGGGAGGTGGGAGTGGGGGTGGGAGGGGGGGGTCCTTTGGTCCTAAGGCCTTCTGACCATTTGATCTTGAGTGATATTCCAGAAGAGTAACTGGTGACATACAAAATGATTTAAGAAAGTCCTTTCTGCAGAGTGGCCAACAGGAAGCAGGTCCGTCCCACACTGCCTGGAGTGGGAGGCCTCCCGGCCTGGCCTGGGCTGCCCGGGCCTATCATAGTTCCACCTTGACCCCCTTTATGAAAGGCAGGCCCGTGGGCACCCGCTTCTTATACTCCAGGTACTCGTCTCCAAAAAAGTGAATCAGCGAGATCTCCTCCTCCTCTGTCCGGTCGCGGAAGAAGCACCACACTGTCAGAGTGTAGCTCACGCCGCAGATGGGGTTACACAGCACCACCTGGGTTCCGATACTCCAGTAAAACCACCCAACGTAAGAAGGATGCCGGAACCAAGCGTATACTCCGCTTGTCACCAGAGGGTGGGTTTCTGACTTTTCATTCTGCACCACGTGGTTGAAACTGGAACCAGCTGTAGACATCGCCGCTTTCCTCAGACGCTCTCCAAAGACCACCATCAGCAGCCCTGTGGCGCTGAGCCAGGTGATCTGCTTCAGTTCTGGCCAGAAGATATTTTCAAGTGTGAACTCTATCCAAGAAGAAAGAGCTGCTACTGTATACTCCACACTGTGATTCAGGAGAAAGGAATCCAAGGACAGACTCTTGGGATTATTGACTGCTGTGACTAAGTACTCAGAATAGTGGAACAATGACAGGGAGCACATATACCTTGAAGCCACTGGTTCATATCCAGATCAGGGACAAGAAGGCTCAAGGGACTGAAATCATAGTGTAGGGAAAAATCCTACACTGGCCATAGGGGCGGCACTAGATGTGACCAGCCAAAGTGATTCCCAGAAGACTGGCTAAAACTTAGCAGCACTCCACAGCCAAACACAAAGCCAAGGAAACAGGCTCGGACGGCTCTCTGGTAGCGCGGAGGCCGGTAGAGCAGCAGCAGCAGTGCGCTGAGCCCGGCCACATAGAGTGCCAGCCCGGTGTGGTCCTGCAGGCCGGCGCGCGTGAGCAGCGGCAGCGCAAGCACCAAGGCGCCCAGCAGGAAGGCGGCGAGGCTGAGGCGCGCCTCGGAGCCCGGCGGAGCCCGCGCCGCGCAGCCCGCCATGGTGCAGGGCGGCAGACCTGCAGGCGGCTGCCCCAACTGTAGCCGGGCCCTTCTGTGGTTTTAACTGAGCGTTTTATATGATTCCATTTTCTCTCCTTTCTTAGCGTATCAGTTGTACTTCTTTTTCTAGTTTTTTCAGTGGTTGAGTTTGCAATATACATTTACAACTGATTCAAATCCACTTCATGGGCAGTTTGAGTACCTTATAGTAACAAAATAATCCTAATTCTTGCCTCCCCTCCCTCATATCACTTCTGTCGTTCATTTCACTTCTACATAAGCATACATAAGCATATACATACATGTACACATAAGCACACATAGTTGGATATGTTGCTGCTATTATTATTTTGGACAAACTGTTATCTCTGAGATCAATTAAGAATAAGAAAAATAAGTTTTTATTTTACCTTCACTTATTCCTTCTCCAATGCTTTTCCTTTTTTTACTGTACATCTGAGTTTCTGACCTATATCATTTTCCTTCTCTCTAAAGAACTTCTTTTAACATTTCCTGCAAAGCAGGTCTATTGGCAACACATTCCCTCAATTTTTGTTTGTCTGAGAAAGTCTTTATTTCCACTTCACTTTTGAAGGATAATTTCACAGGGTACAGAATTCTAGGTTGGTGGCTTTTTATCTCAACACTGTAAATATTTCAGTCCACTCTTCTTGCTTGCATGATTTCTGAAATGTCAGATGTAATTCTTATCTTTGTTCCTCTGTAGATAATTTTTCCTTCTGGGTTCTTTCAGGACTTTTTCTTTCTCTTTGATTTTCTGTAGTTTAAACATGATATGCCTACATGTAGGTTTTGTTTGTTTTTCTTTTTTGTTTTGCACTTACTATCCTACTTGGTGTTCTCTGAACTTCCTGGATCTGTGGTTTGGTATCTGACATCAATTTGGGGAAATTCTCAGTCATTATTATTATTATTTTTATTTTTATTTTTGTGGTATGCGGGCCTCCCTCTGCTGCGGCCTCTCCCGTTGATGGCTCACGGGCCCAGCCGCTCCGCGGCATGTGGGATCCTCCCAGACCGGGGCGTGAACCCGGTTCCCCTGCACTGGCAGGCGGACGCGCAACCACTGCGCCACCAGGGAAGCCCCTCAGTCATTATTATTTCAGATATTTCTTCTGTTTCTTTCTTTCATCTTCTGGTTTTACCACTATATATATATACGTTACACTGCTTATAGTTGTCCCAGTTCTTAGATATCCTGTTCTGTTTTCTTCAGTCTTTTTTCTCTTTGCTTTTTAGTTTCAGAGGTTTCTATTGAGATACCCTCAAGCTCAGAGATTCTTTCCTCTGCTATGTCAAGTCTACTAATAAGCCCATCAAATGTGTCCTTCACATTTATTAGTGTTCTTTTGATCTCTAGCACTTTTTGGATCTTTGTTGGAATTTCCATCTCTCTGCCTACATTGCCCATCTGTTCTTTTTTTTTTAATTGAAGTATAGTTAATTTACAATATTGTGTTAGTTTCAAGTATACAGCAAAGTGATTCAGATATCTATATGTATATATCTATATGTTTATATCTACATATGTATTCTTGTTCAGATTCTTTTCTATTATAGGTTATTACAAGATACTGAGTATAGTTCCCTGTGCTATACAATAGGTCCTTGTTGTTTACCTATTTTATATATAGTAGTGTATATATGTTAATCCCAAACTGCCCACCTGTTCTTGCATGCTGTTTACTTTATCCATTAGCACCCTTAGAATATTAGTCATAGTTGTTTCAATTCCTGGTCTGAAGAGTCCAACATCCCTGCCATATCTGAGTCTGGTTCTGATACTTGCTCTGTCTCTTCAAGCAGTGTTTTTTGCCTTTAAGAATGTTTTGGAAGTTTTTTCTTGATAGCCAGACATGATGTGCTAGGTAAAAGGAACTGTCATAAATAGGCCTTTATTAAGGTGATGGTAAGGTGTGGGGGCAGGGGAAGCATTCTAGAGTCCCATGATCAGGTCTCAGTCCTTTAGTGAGCCTTTGCTGCTGGACTGTGAACTTCACATGTGCTTCTCAGTCCCATGTTCCCACCACTCCTCTTAGGTGGGACAGATGGTCAGAGCTATGGAGTTGGGTATTTCCCTTCTTTCAGATCAGTTAGGCTCTGATAAAACCCTAGCAGGTTCGGTTCTAGTTAAACAGTTTTTCCTGAGGGCAGACCATGTTAGGAAGAACAGAATGTTCTAGCATATTTCAAAAATGGTTCCTTTTCCTCTCCTCCTGTGAGGAGCATGAGGGACTTTTTCTCTGAAATTCATTATGAGAACCAGGTCAAGCTCCTGGAGGTAAAACCCCCCAAACTGTGGGCCCCCCTTATGACTGGGTCTCCTTGGAGTTTTTAACTCTTAGAATTGTCCACACTGAGCCTCCAGCAATTCATCAGTTACAGTTCAGGTTTTCCTACCCCAGCACTGGTTCTGTGGAGGTTCCTGCTCATGAATTTTTGCTCTGGTAAGTTGTGATTCTCTGTACCTGCCTGTCTGTCTCTCCAATTTTGGGGGCAGCAGTTTGCCCTGTGACCTCACTTCTCTTAAGGATCTAAGAAGAGTTGTTGATTTTTCAATTTCTTCAGCTTTTTACTTGTTGTTAGAACAGATGGGCAACACCTAAGTTCCTGACATGCCAGACCAGACTGGGAGTCAAGGTTGTTTTTTTTTTCTCCATTTAAGCCAATTTGAGGTGGGTTTCTGTTACTTACAAACAAAAGAATCCCACTGAAAATAATGAATACTTGGGTAGCACTTTTCCATTAATAAGCACTTCCCCAGCTATTAGCTCTTTTAATGAGTAAATCAAGGCCTAGAGACGGGATGTGATTACTCAAAGTTCAAAGAAACGTAGAAGAAACAGCCTGGGCCTCAGCGCAGAGATAAGCAATCCAATCCCTTTATTTTACATATAGAAAGACAGACCATATCCTCATACATTCTTGGTGAAGCTTTTTCAGATGATGATTTAACAGCACCAATCAATTGCCAATGTACAGAGCCTTTGACCCAGCAATTCTACTTCTACAAATAGATCCTACTCACACACGTGCATAAGTATGCTCATCGTGGTATTGTTTGTAAGAAGGGTAGAGAAAAACCTAAATGTCCATCAATAAAGAAAAGATTAAATTGATTATAGTGTACATTGCTGTGGAATGCTTCACAGCCAATAAAAAAGAATGAGGTGGATTTATGTGTACCCCATGTAAGTTCTCCAAGACATGGTGTTCAGTGAAAAAAGCAGAACTCATAAGAATACGTAGAATGTGATCTCACATGTAAAAGAGAAAATAAGGAACTAATACATGTGCATATGTACATGTACAGGTATGCAATACAGACAGAGGACTGAAAAGGTTATTTATCCCACCATCTTCAGTGGTTACCTCTGGGGAGGGCACCGAGAACAAGTTACCTTTTTGTTTTGTTTTGTGTCTTTCTGCATTGCTGTAATGCATTAAGAAGGCATTAATGTATTCCTTGGCCAGTAGACCCACAGACAGACAAAAACAAGGGGACAGGCAGAACATTCTGCCCAGGGACACACAACACGGTAGAGGAAGATATGGTCCAGAATGCAGACCTCCTGATTCCTACACTGGACTCACTCCTCTACCGCCTCCGAATCTCCACAGCTGTTTCCTTTACTCCACAGCCCTTGTTATAATCACAGCAGCCACCACTTATCTTGGAGTCAGGTCGCTACAACCCTAAGAGGTACAGACTACCCTCATGCATATCTTGCAGATGAGAAGACTGAAGCTCCAGGAGTGGATGTCCCTGTGTTTGAAAACTTTCGTCTAATGCAAAGAGAAAGAAAGTCCTTTGTACCCCTGCTTCCTGGCCCCTCACACCCAGAAGCCACTCAGGAAATGCAGGTTGGCCTGAGAGAACTGACCTGATATTCCTCCTCGGTAAGGCCCTCAGCCAGGGCATGCTGGCGCAGCTGGTCAGGGTCCTGTGCACGGAAGAGGCGGCTGAGCAAGGCATAGATGTAGGGGGCCTCAGGGGAGGTCTGCAGCAGCACGGCCAGGCCTCCATACCAGGCAGCCCGTGACAGGTGGTGGGCATAGAGGCGCTCTGCGGGTAACAGCAGGCGGAAGGCCTCGCGGCAGTCCAGGCTAGACACGCCGATGTCATTGGGGAGGATGTACTGGGTGTCCGCCATGGGCCCTGCTGAGAACCATCACCATGATCACAGCCATCATTTATCGCACGCCAACTGCACACCTGACTCTGCACTCTCACAGTCTGATTTAATCCTCTCCAAAGTCCCTGTGGCAGGGAATACCATTGTACCCATGCACCAGATATGCTAACTGAGGCTCAGAGACGGTTAGGTGACTCACCCAAGGAGATTACAAAATATTCTGGTAGGCAATGTTTGGCCTGTGGCCTCTCAAACTTAAAGACTGAATCCAACTACCTAGTATTACAGTTGGGGAAACAGGTCCAGAGAGCCTAGAGCTTTGCCTAATAGCACAAGGGAGAGGTCAGAAGCAGAGATCTGCATCTCTGGACTCCCAGCCCCAGGCCTCACTCCTCCCCTCCTCCTTCTCTGACCTCCTAGCCTCCTCCTTCAGAATTATCCTGCAGGTTCTTCAATTCTGCCCACCACTGTGTTCCTAAGGACAAAGTCCCAGTTGGAAGACCCAGGTTCCAATCCCGGCTCAGCCCCAGACTCCTAATTTCAAGTCAATTGTTTTACTTTTCTGCCCCTCCATTACGGCCTCTGTAAGATGAGACTGATAGTAACCCCAACCTCACCGGGTGGGTATGCAAATTAGATGAGGTCACGAGGCCACAAGGTCACCCCAATCGAATGGAATGTACCTACAGCAGTAAATGATTTTCCCTGAACTCTTCCTCTCTCACTGATCCCAGGATCTGTCCCACCCTCATCCTTCTGTCTTTTCTTCGGTCCTCCGTCCTTCTGTCCTCTCCCTGTACTGGGCCAGGGGAGCTATCCTAGCTACAGAAGTTCAGAGTTGGGAGAAAACTCATTTTACAGTTAGGGAGATCGAGGCCAAGCAACTTACCGAAGGTCTCACTGCCCGGTTGGGATCCGGGTGTCTCCCAACCCAGAGTACACTCCACAAAGCCCTCTCTTACTAGGAATGAGTTTCCAACCTCCCCCGCCCCTCCCGATGCTGCTCCCCAATAGCACAATCCCCTGGGTTCTGAAAGGAGTGTTAACCCTTTGCTGCCTGGAGCATTCCTTGGCCTCGGGGCCGCGATGAATTTGGCAGGGGTACGGGATGGGGGGCAGAAAGAGAATGATCTTGCGCTCGGCCCAGACTCGCCCTGTCCCCCGAGGATGACACATTGTGACCCCGAAACCCGGGCGCCGCGCCTCACCTCACCTGCAGCAGCTGCTCCGATCGCAAACTCACTTCCTGCTTCCGGCTCCCCCCATTCATTGGGGCTCCGCGAACACCGCCCCCACCAGCCAATTGCCGGGCCTCGGAGCCCGGACGGGCATCGCCTCCAGCCAATAGGCGCGCCGAGGCGAGCTTCGCCGGCATGCCGGCTCCCCGCCCCAGGCACCACGGCGTTGTACGCAGAACGGCCCCTGTGGCCTTGGCCTTTTGTCGGCAGGTGGCGCCCGCGCGGGGGTCAGGAACCTCAATGTCCTGGCCGGTGGCGGCCTAGTCCCGGCAGACGGGGCTGACAAGGGACCCCGAGTCCAGGCGGGGCAGCGTGGCTGTCACGGACAGAGCACCAGGGATTTCCCCCCCAACAGTGCTGACCTCCGCTCTCCTTTGGGGTTTTTCCCAGTCCCCCGACCTCAGTTTTGTATGGGAGAACCTGCACCGTGGGAGTGATGTGGTCCTTCCTCGGTGGAGTCGAGGGCCAGGGGGCGGAGACTCTTCCGAGACTGCAAAACCCTTCGCGCAGGGAATCGAGGCTACAGGTGAGCGGGCTCCTGCCGGGTCTGACAAGGTCCTACCGTGTGGGGGGCGCGGAGAAACGCCCCCAAGTGCTTCCCTGCACCGCTACCGACTCACCGTGGGCCTGATGGGGGCTGCAGCTGAGTATCTTCGAGCCTCAGTTTCCTCAGCACAAAGGGGCGAGGGGCCTGGCAGTTCCCCGGTGCTTGCCAGGTGCCTGACGGATGAGAAAGCCGCCTGCGACCCCCAAAGGCTGTCCAGGGCAGAGCCGAGCCTTGGATGTCTGGAGAGACTCACAGGAGGATGGCCTGGGCGGGGAATGGCATGTGGAAGGGCCAAGCGCCCAGGCTGGGCGAAGTGGGGAACATGGTGAGGGTCCCAAGTCAGAGGTGGGGCAGAGCCAGGCCATCTACGGTCCAGTCAGGCCTCCCCTGCCTACTGGCTGTGTGTCCTTGGGTGGGACACTTTACCTCTCTGAGTCTTGGCTTCCTCAGCCAGAGAACCAGGCTAAAAATCGTCTTTACTCGGAGGGATGTTGTAGGCTTGAGTGAAGTGTTGACAGGGTAGTGCTGCCCCCTAGTGTTGTGCAGAGGGGGGTGGAGGAGAGGGGATACCCTCCTTGCCAGCCTTGGCCACACCTGTGTCTAGGCCCAGAGCAGCAGCTGCCCACCACTGGCACCAGTTTCTCATTCACAAAAAGTGCCCAAGGCCCTGCTTGGCACAGCGGTGCGAACTGTTGTCTCTGATGGTGATTATCATTATACGGAGGAACTCAGTCAGTTGGTCTACGTCCTTAGAAAATCACTCCTCTTCCCTGTGCCTCGATTTTCATTGTCTTTAACATGCGTGTAAAGTCTTCCTTGACTTGGGAGAGGTTGAAATGTACACAGATAAAGAAGGAAGTGCCTCCCATGGACACCAGTGGGCAGCTCGGGCCAAGGAAAGATCCCAGTACTCCTGGGAAACCCCCAACCAAGCTGCATTTTTATCTTCACAGCTAATATGAGCACTTCCTGAAGGTCTGTGCTAGCAGCTTGACATGGAGGATCCCATTTAATTCTTGCAATAACCCTGAGATAGGATATCATTTTACCTGTTGCACATATGGGGATATGGAGGCTGATGGATTCATTGACTTCCCTAAGGCCACCCAGGAAGTCCTCAGGTATCCCTGAACTGGGGTCTAGCCTTCCACCACAGAGTCCCCTCCACCTTTCCCAACACACACACGCACGCACACGCACACACAGACTCACAGTATCACATGCAGCCGTCCACTCCCTGGAGTCATGACCATCCCCAGCCTTGGCTCTTGCCCATGGGGATGAAGAAGGAGTAGGTGAGGAAGTAATATTAAGTACCTACTATGTTACAGGTGTCCTCCATACGTTCACAGCCACCTGGAAACATAGGGACTGTTATTCCATTTAACAGCTAAGGAGACTGAGGCTCCAAGAGTTGGAAGGGGGTAGAGCTAAACCAAGACCAGGGCTGTCTGACCCCCTCCACCAACACCTCTGAGTTCTCCCTTGTGTGGCACCTGTGCCTTTTGCTTGCCTCTCCTCCTTGAGAGTCTGAGGTTCCCTGATAGAAATGGCATGGGAGTGTTCTCCCGTTTGGTTCTCAAAAGAGTGAGAAGAGAGAACTGGAAAGAGTTGGATTCTTACTGCTCTGGCTCTGTGTGTGTGTGTGTGTGTGTCTGTGTGTGTGTGTGTGTGTGTGTGTGTGTCTGTGTGTAGGAGTTGCAATGAAATAATTATAATTATAATTATTATAATATAGTTTCTGACTCTGACGGGATATGCACGGGATAAGATGCCAACAAACATGATGTGTATCTAGCAAATTGAGGGTATCCAGGGAGACTTCCAAGAAGAAGAGATTTTGGAGCTGAGCTTGGCCTTCATGTGTCTGTGTGTGTGTGTGTGTGTAGGAGTTGCAATGCTCCCAAGTCCACCCCAGCATCCCCATCTGGGCTCCCCCTCTGTGACAGTGTGATGCTCTAGAAGCAAAAGTCTCATCACCTCCTCCTCTCACCACCAGCAAGCGCCCTCTCTCCTCTCAACAGTCCCAGGTCTGGTCTCTGTGGTTCCAGCCGGCCGTGTGGATTAGGGCAGGTCCCTCCCCTTGGAATCTGTACTCCCTAAGGCTCTGTCTTCCACTGGGGATGATGCCCAGGTCAGGCTGGTACTCAGAGCCTCTTCTTCAGATTTTTATATTTCCAGAACCTCCATCTACCTGTCTTTCCAACTTGTTTGCCCCAGGAAAGCTCTGGGGTAATCCCAGCAGCACCCCAAGCTTGCCTTGGCTCTCAGGAAGAGGCGACGCTTAGCCAAGATGAATAGGGATCCAGTTCAGACTTGGCCTCTATGGCAACCAAGGCCCACCAGACCCCAGCCCAACAGTCCCACCCCTCATTCCTCTTTTCTGCCTCCTCCACACCCACCTCATTGGTCGTCAAGCATTTTCCCTGCCACACCTTTGCCCATGCTGTTCCCCTTACCTGGCTTGCCCTCCAGACCCCTCCCATCCCTGTCCAAGGAAAGCAGCCCAGTGTGATGGAGGAGAGGGCGGGCTCTGAGGCCAGGTAGTCAGCTGTGGATTCGAATCTGACTTGGCCACTTTCCAGCTGTGTGACTTGGAACATGTGTTTTAATCCCTGTAAACAGAAATGGTAACACCTCCCTGCCTGGGTTTCTGGGAGGATTAAATAACAAAACCTCTGAGAAGCAGAGCCTGGTGCCTGGGAGTGCTCAGTGAACATAGTTATTATTACCATTAGCACAGTGCGGGGCACGCAGTGGGCATTCAGTGATGGTAGCCCTTGTGTCACAGCCAACACTCGGGAACCACGAGTCCTCCCCCCGCCCCGCCCGCGCTCAACTCCTGACTGTCCAGAAATGAGGGTCGGAACTTTCACCCAGCATCTTGCCTGTCAGCATGGCGCCAACATCTCGTTCCAGCCACCTTTCTGCCCCCTGAAGCCCATGCTCCAGCCACTCTGATCCCCTCACTCAGTTCCCTGCATACTTACACCTGAGCCTGTGCTCGGCCTCCCTTCTGCCTTAAGTACGCCCCCCGACTTCCTGCGGATCCTTCCTGTGGGCATTCCCAGCAGTCGAGGCGGAGCCCTTATGCGCGCCTCCTCGGTGAAACCTCTCTCACTGCTCACTTTTCTACCCTCCGGTGAGACCAGCTTCACAGCTCCTTATGACTCTCTGATCCTAGCACACAGGAAGCCATGCTGTCCTTCAGTAATTGGTCTGTCATCCACTAGACTGTGAACTCTGCCAGGCAGGGAACCAGGTCTGACTGTCTCTGTGTCCCCAGATCCCACCTGGCAAGGAGTCCAGCCCACAGTGGGTATCCGCAGATGTCGGTCCCAGCCTGCCCCCGACCCGGCCCTCCCTTAGGGGCTGGAGGCGTTGCACGCATGCAGGACACGAGGGATTTGTGAGGGCAGCTGAGCAGCAAGGTTTATAGAGGAACCCAGGGCAGCAGCAGGGTGATTATCTGGAACTGGGTTGGCAGGCTCCGGGCACAGCCAGCCTAAGCTGGGGGTCAGGGGCCCATGGCCCCTTCATTCCCCCAGGGGCACAGTGTAGGCGGCGTGATGTGGGATGCCCCAGGAAGGGCCAGGGCGTAGGCGTGAGCCTCCCTCCATCAGCCTGGGGCAGAGCTGGTGCTGAGGGCCCCATCATTCTGACCAAGGTAGGGGGTCCCAGAGACCCCCCCCTTTGGAGCCAGAGTTAAGAGCGGAAGGGCACCACCCATCCAACGCATCCATCTGGTGCGGCGATGTGCCAGCAGGTAGAGACCCACATGCAGAGCTCCCTCTGGGCTGCAGGAGGTGGGGGACCTGGGTGGGCAGGCGGGCGCAGCAGCAGGGGGCCCCCAGGGAGCCTAGTCCAGCGGCCCCTGGAAAATGAGGCGGACACAGCCATGCTCGCCTGTGAGCCAGGCCCCGCAAAAGGGACAAGCAGCGTGGAAAGCGTGGGTGCCATGGGGCAGTGGCGTCTGAGCCCAGTAGCGGGCAGTCTTCTCAGAGCAGACGTGGCCACAGGGTGCGAAGGCGTGGCTGGGCGGCCCGGGGTCCAGGCAGAGGCCGGCCTCCTGGCCGAGCCACAGGGGCACGTAGGGCCCCACGAGGCGGCAGAGAGGACACTCGCGCTCCTGGGGGCCCCGCTTGCGCCGGCAGCCCCAGCCGTGGTAGCCGTGGACGTGGCCACAGCGGACGTAGACCCAGGGCTGCTGCTTGTCAGGTGCCGTGCGGCCACGGGCCGGGCTGGGGAAGGCGAGGGTGCTGAGGCCCACGGGGCACTGGGGCCGCGCTGCATTCGCCTCCTGCCTCTGGGCCTCCAGCTGCTTCAGCGTGGGCGCCCGCAGCAGCCCCGCCGGCGTGCGCCACAGCAGCGTAGCTCCACACAGGTCAATGAGGGAGCCGTCCTGCAGCACGTTGGACTCGTTTTCCACCTGCAAGGGCGGCAGAAGAGCCTTATTGCCCAAGAGGCTCCTGACCCCCTGCCGCTGGGCTGCCATGACCCCAGTCAAGCCACCCATCCACCCCACTGAACTTCCCTAGAGAGAGCACTCTGGACCCGTGGGGCTGGCGGGGTCAGAGGAGGGGGTTGGACTGGGGCAGAGGAGGCGGGAGGGCGGGGGCAGAGGGGCAGAAAAGACTGAGAAGCCGCGTGGGAGGGGAGGCAAGTGGTCCCGGGCAGGCACTGTCCGAAAAAACAGCAACAACAAAAAACACCCAGGCAGGCACCATTCCTTACACTCAGTGGAACATGGGCCTTGGTCACCTCATCTGTCAAATCAGAAGGCCTGGACCAAAATGGGAGTTTTCTAAAACATTTTCCCAGGCTCTCCCCTAATGGCAGAGGCCAGAAACGCCTCTGTCCAAAACACTGGGGTCTTAGCCCAAAGCAGGGGTCCTAAGGGCTGAGGTTAAAAGCAAGGACTCTAGCACTAGATCGTCTGGGTGTGAATGCTGGCCTCAGCATTTACTAACTCTGTGTCCCTGGTCAAGTAACTTATCCTCTCTGTGTCTTAATTTCCTTATCCTCAAGATGGATTTTACTTCCCTGTATAGCAAGTGGTTCTCATGAATCAATGTAAACACTTGTGACGGTGCCCAGAACATAGTAGGTGCTCAGTAAGTGTGTCCTAGTGAAACGTTCAAAAGCATAATTTTAAAAAATAATGTTTCCCCAGATCTCCCAATAGGATTGATGCTCTGGAAAAATAAGCCATGCTTTTCCTCGAGGTTTGGCATCTCCTTGCCCGAGGTGCTCATACCTAGGAAAAGCTCGGCGTGGCCCAGTTGGGGATCTTCGCCACGTGACGTTGGGCAAGCCCCTGTGCCTCTCTAGGACTCTCCCAGCTCCTAACATTAGTTCTCTGATCTGTACCACATGGAGCGTTCACTGTCACCTGTGTCAGAACTACTCCAAGGCCCTTTCCTGCTGGGAGAGAAGAAAGCTAAACCCGTGCGAAGGTGACAGACATGTTACAAACTGCCAACACTTCAGGCTACAAACTGCTCGCGCACAGGCCAAGTGTCACCCTCATAGGAGGGTGTGAATTTTTCACCTGCTGGCATCCTCAAAGCCGCTTGGTACTGCACGGTGTGTTTGTGTGGGTGCCACTTCACATCACCCCAGGGACCTCTGGCAGTATGTGGGCTACACTTGGAGATGCTGGTCTGTTCCCTTCTGTGGTGCAAGTGGCGCGTGCCCCCAGATGGACCCTGTTGGGGACCCCTTGTGCAGCAGGACTGGAGATCATCTGTGCTGGCTTGGGAAGGGGGAAGGGGAGATCGGGAGGACCCAGGAAGGATGAGGGGGTGGGGAGGAGGGTGGACAGGCCACCTACCAGCTTCCCCCGCTGCTGTGCCGAGCGGCTGTCCCTCAGAGTATATACATTCCCACAGACCGAGATCTCCCGCCAGACACCCGGGGCCGAGTCCTCAGAGAAGCCGCCTGCTGGGTGCATCACCAGGACCCCGTTGGTGGTTAAGCCGTCCATCAGGCCGTCAGGGGTCCGCCATTTGGCTGCCCGCTCCTGGGACCACACGTGGGATCAGATCACATCCCCGAGTGGCCCCCAGCAGGCTGCGAGCCAGGAGTGCTGCCCCTCTACCCTCGAGCTCAGAGGTGGCCCGGAGAGGACTAGAATTGGCGCTGCGTGACCTTGGGCGTCACCTGACCTCTCTGAGCCTCGCTCTGCTCATTTGTTAAGTGGGGTTGCTAATCCCTGCGTAGGTCATGGTTATGATTACTGCAGGCTGGTCCATCACCCCAGGATGCTGCCCCTCCCCAGCCTACCCCTCGGCTCACTCTCAGATGTAGTGCTGGTCCCTGCCCGGGGGGCTCACTCACTCCAAGGAAGATGTTGCTGGAGGCATCGAAGCCAGCGGCATAGATGCGGGTGGTATAGGGCGGCCGGCGGTCACAGAGGATGCGGCAGGCATAGCGGGAGATGGTGCTCTGGGCACAGGGGCCCTCGGCAGCCCCTCCTCCAGGGGACGTGTCTGTTACCACAAAGTCGATCATGTTCTCCGTGGAGCGGCCAATCTGTGAGGGAGGGGAGGGCAGGCACAGGAATGCTGTGTGCACAGGTCAATCCTGCGGGCTTCCCGTCCCAGGGTTCCCAGCAGCTGCTCTGTGTGCAGGGTCACCAAACAAGGAGGGGACAGCACCATCCCAGCTCCCTGGGGATCTCCACATCCAATCACTGGTGTCTGTGTTTCTCCTTCTCTGTCTCCCCCGCCCAGTTCCTGGAAGCACCCCACTCAATTAAAAACTAGCTGATTTGCGGATAGAACAGTGAAAGGGTAACTGACACCCATAGTCTGGGAATGTTCAAATGTTAGTAGAAAATAGTGAATTTTTGGTGAATATTTACTATATATCATGTTAAGCATTTTGTGTGCAATATCTCCGTTAATCTTCCCAACGATGCCCTGGGGTGGGACTATAATGGGCCCCACTTTACAGATGAGGAAACCAAGGCCCAGAGAGGTTAAGCGACTCTTGCCCAAAGTCATCCAGCTACTAACTGACAGAGCTGGGAGCAGAAGCCAGGCAGCAGGACTCTCACAACACACTCTGAACTCCTGAACTGTACGCCTCCCGCAGGCGGGAGTCCGGGCTTGGTTTGAATCTTGACGCAGCCACTGACTTCCTGTGGGACTGGGAAGTCAACAACCCTCACTGGGGTGTCCTGCTTCCTCATCTGAAGAGTGGTCCACTGCACTGAGGACACAAAGTACCTGCCCCGTGGCCACGAGCCACCCCCTGGAACACCTGCAGAGCTGAGCATCCAGGCCTGGTGGTCCAGTGGCCAAGGCTTGTGGAGGCGCCCGAGCATACCTGGAACATGTCTGTGTCACTGTCATGTGTGTACTCGACTATGACCGAGTGGCTCCGGGACAGTGTGTACGAGATGCTGTGCTGGCCACGGTTGCTCAGTGCCTGGTGACAGAAAGGAGAAGTCACTTTCCTGGGCATGTGGCCAGGAGAAGGGTGAGCCTCTAAGCCAGAAGCTGGAGCCCAAGGCCCAGTGGCCACTCCTAGGGAAGGGGTGGTTCCACCCTTTGCAGAGGGTGTATTGTGCAGCTGGCACTTGACACAGGTTACCTTATTTGATCCCTAAAGCCACCCGAAGGAGGCATGGTTATCGTTCCCGTTTTACAGTTGAGAGAACTGCAGCTCCAAGAGGAGAAGAAACTGGCCTAAGGTCTAACAGCTGGAAACAACAGAGCCCGAATTCTAACCCAAACCCTCTGCAGCCGAAGGCCTTTCCTTTGTCATTGCTGTGTGACTGTCACATCCCCTCTCTGAGCCTTGGCCGCCTCTAAAATGATGCTGACCAGTTCCATCCAATGGATGGGGTCTGGTGGTCAAGGAAACACTTTGCAGACTGTAACACATGGCAGGGGATCTCCCACCAGCACCATTTCTCTGGGGCAGTGGGTGAAGACACAGTGGGCTCCCCTGCTCCAGCGGGGCTGTGGGCAGGTAGGACTGGGAAGACCAGCACCCAGGACTGCTAGGACAAGCTGCGTGCCTTGGACACAAGCGGTGTGGAGATGTGGTGCATGACGTCCGGCTTCACTCCGTTGGCGTGTGGCCGGCGGCTCAGTGCCAGGCGGCTTCGGCGGCGGCCCTTGTCCCCACTTGCCAGACACCCATTGTAGCTGTGGATGTGAGGGTTAAGAAGAAAGGGTTGCAGGGAGAGAGAGAGAAAGTGAGCCCCTGAGAGACTAGGAGGAACTGCCAACTTCTGGGCAGATCCTACCTTCAAAAACAAGCCCTAGAACCACCCACAACTAGAAGACCCTACTATATCAAATTGGTGCCTTCGGGGAGTGGGGTGGGGGTCAGAATATCCTCAAAAGGCCTTGCATCCAATTCACCAGTGTTTTCTGGACTCCTGAACCATGCCTGGCCAGGTGCCAGGTGCTGGCATGGTATAGTGACACACCACAGTCAGTTCTCTGCCCTAAGTTTTTCAAGGAACCTGGGTGCCACCTGCCATGACCCAGGCACAAGCCAAGTATGCCCCAGGCCCAGAGACAGGAGAAGGGAATTCTGGCCCCAGGATCAGGTTTCTAAGAGAGGGGACACCCATACTGGGCCTTGAAGAACTAGAAAGGATTCACCTTTAGCAAACTGTCATTAATTATATCACAAGTACTACCAGAATGAAAGAAAAAAACAGACCCACAATGCCACTACCTCCAGATCGCCACACACATCAAATTTCTACCTTCCTTTCCAGCTCTTGTCCGGAGGGAATGATTGTGGAAGGCAAAGATGGAGTGAGTCATAACCTTGATCGCTGCCATGTACCGGAGCCTCCCGTGTTCTTGGTGCTTCACATTATTAATTACCTAATGGAACGTGTGCAATGTCCTGCCAGGCAAGTATCTTTCTTCTCATTTTACGAATGAGGAAAATTGAGGCTCAGGGAGATAAAATGACTTGCCTGAGGTCCCAGGCTAGTCAGTGGGAAAAGTCTAGATGTGAACTCGGGTCTGTCTGACTCCAGCCTCTTCTGCAGAAGACTTTCTGTAGGAGGGCTCACAGGCCCTGAGGCTGGAAGGGTTTGGTGAGATCAGAGAGTGATGATTTGGGTGGTAAAGTGCAGCAGGGGAAAATGAACTTGGTGGGAGGGCCCTGAACACCAGGCTGAGGATTCCAGACTTTATTCCATAAGCAGTGGGGAGCCATGGAAGGTTTGGCGGCAGGAAGTGAAAAGGATGAATAGCTGGCAAATACAGCTGAGGACCACTTGAATCAGAATCTTCCCCGGCCTCACACATGGAGATTCTGATTCTGTAGGTTTGGGATGGGCCTGTCAATGGGTATTTTCCAATGTGCTCGCCAGGTGGCTCTGATGTCCAGCCAGTGTGGGGCTTCACTGCCCTGCAGAGAACAAATGGCAGTCAAGAGGGCCTGTCCCCTTAGGTCTGAGCTCTCCCTCATCAGTGGCCTCACCCTCAGCTGCAATGCCAGCTCTTCCTTTGGGACATCGAGCAGCTGCTTTTTTTTTTTTTTTTTTTTTTTTTTGAAAGTGTGGAGTCCTAACCACTGGACCACCAGGGAATTCCGAAGCAGCTGCTTTTCTAATGCAAGCACCCCTCAGAGGGGCATCACTTTTGCCCTTGTAAGCTCTTCCCACATATGGGGGGTGGGACAGTTCAGGACACAGGCTGGGGGCTCAGACTGGCCTGGCTTGAATCCTGGCTTTTCTGCTTATCATATGACCTCTGTAAAATGGGGCTAATTTATCAGGACCTACCTCACAGGTTCATTGTGAGAACTAAAGGAGATAAAGCATTTAAAAATGCTTGGCACAGAGTTTGGCATATATATAGCAAGCCCTTGGTAAGTGTTAGCTATTATTATTACTGAAAAAAAAAGTGCATGGCATGTACATGTCAACAAACAGTAGCCATTATTATTTCTAAATAATCATCACAGTGATAACATAGCTTATCATATACTTTCTTCGGGGTAGAGAGAGAGGCCAAAAGGAGGTACAGACGGGGGAGGAAGGAGAGGAATCTGTGCCTGGGGCAAGAGCTAGGTGGGTGGTGCAGAGATCCTGGTCAGGTGAAGACCAGGAAGGGATGAGTTCTACTCAGCCACCAACTCATGTCTCTTCCTCTCTCCTGGCCTCAGTTTCCTCATCTGTAGCGTGAGGGTCAGCTGTAGCTTAGCAAAAGTTCACTAGACCTAGAGTAAAAAGCCCTGGGTCCAAATCCCAGCCCTGCCACTTACCAGCTGTGTGCCCTTGGGCCAGTCACTTCCCCTCTCTGAGCCTCGGTTTCCTCACCTCCTTCCTCACAGCATCTTTGTGAAGATTGAAATGAAATAATGTCCATGAAAGGGCTCGGCACAGGCCTGCCTCCCAGAACACTTGGTGCGTGCCAGGCACTGTCCTACGTGCTTTACAGAAATCACCTCATTCATTCCTTCCGACAACCCTCTGAGGTATTATTATTAGCATCCCTATTGGGAAATGGGAAAACAGAGGCACAGGGAAGTTAAGCAACTTGCAGAGGCAGGATTTGACCCATGCAGTTTTGCTGGAGAACCAGAGTTCTTCACCTCAGACTGCACACACTAGGTGCTTTATGAAAGGCAGCTGGTGTTACTTTCTTCTGCTCAGAAACGTTGGTGGGCAGTTAGAGTTGTCTCAGTAATTTATGAAAAATGGGAAGATAAAATAACAATTATGAATTGAGGTGGGCTTGGTCAACTTTGTCTCTCAGCTGGGAAGGTGAGGAGGGACAAACAGCAGAAGGCCCTAAGTGGGGAGAGACGGGGCCCTTGGTCTGGCTGTCCTGTGGGGTGCCTGGTGCCCCGCGCCCCCGGCCCAGGGAGGCTCACCCCAGAACGATGAGTTCACCATACTTGATGGGCTCCTGCCCTGGCTGTGCATCTTCACTGGGAGAAGAGAGGACACAAGAGCCCTGGTTCTCTGGGTGCTGGAGGTCTGAGGTTCGGGGGGAGCCCACTTCAGGGTTTCCTTCCAACACCATTCTGGGCAGATTGGGAGAGGAGAAAAAGAGCTTTGCAGCCTCCCACCCCAGCCCCCTCAATGCCAGCTCCAGCCTGCTGCAGGCCACCTAGGCTAACAACAGAGTGACCTTTCACCCACTCTGTTGCCATGGCAACCACTTCACTTCTGCCTCCCCTAAACTGACAGGGTTGCTGGGATACCAGGGAAGGGAGATGGATGGGATGGAACCAAGAGGGTGGGGCTGCACAGAGGGTCAGAATATTTGGCAGGGGCAGGGGATGGAGCAACTTGGTGTGGCCAGAAGCTGCTTTTTGGCCAGGGCCTCAGTCTGGGATGTGCTTGGAAGAAAGTCACCCCAGGAGTTGGGGGCCCTTACTGCTCATCCTTCACTCAGTTCCTGGGTTTGGCTCTCAGCCCCGGGACCCCTGAGTAACACTTCTGTCAGGTTTTTGGAATCTACCTGTCCATCTTAATCTTTCTGCCCCTTTGCCGGTCTAGGCCTCTGTCTGTCTGTCTGTTTTCTCAGTGACTCTCTGTCCCCGCTGCTGTCCTTTTCGCCATCTCTCTACCCACGCTCCTCCCCATCTCCGCCTGTCTGGCCACCTCTACCTCCCCATCCATCTGCCCCAGTCTCCCCATCTTGTCCTCGCCCTGCGGGCAGGCCTCTGGACCCCTCCCCGGTGCACCCCCCTCCCTCCCTCAGGTGTCAGTCTGCAGTCCCCGGGCCGCCCGGGTCTCTGGAGGCCTGTGGGGGCGGCGCTCCCCCCTCCCGCTTGGGCTGCAGCAGAGCCGGTCCCCGCAGGAAGCCTGTTTGGAAAACATCCCAGCGCAGGAGGGACTGCGCCGGGGCAGGCCGGCGCCCCGCGCCCGGGGCAGGCACAATGACAGCCCAGCGCATACGCAGATACACACCCGGCGGCCCCTCCACACAAACACGCGCTCTCACACACACAGTCCAGCACAACCCGAGCCCCGCGGGCAGTGCCCGGACGGGCGCAGAGTCCACCCTCGACCCGCCACAGCAGGCGCGATCGCGCAAAGAGCCACAGGCGCCCGCCCTCAGACCAAGTACCCCTGCCACCCAGACACTCAAACACGCCCCCAGCGTCCGCTGGGGCCCGCCCGGCGAAGCCCCCGCCCCCTCCGCCCCGGCGGCCTCACCTGGCCGAGCTCCGGCCCCCGCTCGGCGCCGCTCCCTCCGCGCCCCGCTCCTGCTCGGCCCTGGGGCTGCTGCGGCGGGATGGGCCCGACCCGCGGCGGCTCCGCGTTGCCTCGTCACGGAGACACCCGGAGCCGGGGGAGGGGTACGGCGCCAACAGCCACGCTCCGCCCCCTGTCCGTATGCCCCGCCCCGTTGAAGCCCCGCCCCCACTAAAGACTCCGCCCCTTGCGGCGAAGCTCTTCCCCAGTCTGCGGAGCCCCGCCCTTTCTCAGGAGACCACGCCCCTCATAGGCCCCGCCTTCGGGCCCTTGGAAGCCCCGCCCACCACTCTATTTTAGGAACGCCCCCGCCCAACTTCGCCAGCTCTGGGACTCTCAGGTAGTCAACGAGACCCCTCCCCCAGTTCGGGCTCCCCTGACCCCGCCCTCATTTCTGGGGACTCCCGGGTTCTCCTTGAGACTCTGGCACCCCCTCCCCCACCGCGGTCTAGGACCTTCCCACTGGGCTGGAGGCCCCTTTCCCCACCTTAGGCCAGGGACTCTCCACCTCCTGCCCGAGAGCTCGCCTCCCAGATGGGGAAGCCGCGGAATTAGAGGAGAGAGGCAGGGGCGGGAAGGAGAGAGAGAGATAGAGGAGGCGAAGGAGGGGGTGTGCGTCAGCAGGAAGGCAGAGGAAAGCCGCCGCGTTTGACTCCAGTAGCAGACCTGTCTTCCCCCCCGCAAGCTCGGCTGCTTTCTCGCTGTGCAACCTCCGGCTGACTCTGGGCCCCCCCAGGTATCTAGGAACACCTCCCTCTCTCCCGCCAGCTTGCACACGCCACCTGAGATGCCGCAAAGGGGATGGAGACCTTTGGGGGTTTTCAGTCCCTTCCGGTCCTGGGCTTGCAAGAGATCTCGTCTGTCAGTCTGTGCCAGGTGCTATGTGCTGTGCTTTGAACAAAATAAGCCCTTTAATTCTTGTGAGTCAGGCACTATAATCACCCATTTTACAGATGAGAAAACAGAGATTTAGGAACCTGACTTGGTCGGGGTTATTTTCCTAGAAAGGGCCCAAGAGTGGATCTCAGCTATGTAACTCCAAAGTCCGGACTACTAACTGCTATACCTTGTTGTTATGACTTGGGAAGGCTGGACAGCACTCAGAGGTGCAGAGCCAGAGAGACCCAGAGATCCATCAGATAAGATCCCTAGAGCTCATTATCTCTTGGTCTGTTTGGAACTATAACCAAGAGCTGGGGGAAGCCCAGAGGGTGGACCTTTAATTTGCATCTTTGGAGTGCATGTTTTATTGAGGAAATCAAGGAAGGCTGCACAGAGGAGGCCACCTTTGGCCCCAATCAAGAAGGATAAGTGAAAGTTTGCCCACACATTCCTGAGAGGGGGCACATTTCCCTTCTGTCTCCCCAACTTGTGGCTTATGAAGCTGCCAGTCTCCAAGACTCCTCCTGGGCCCCACCACATCCACACACCCCACTAACTCCGCCACCTAAAAATAGTCCAAGATGCCAACTGCTTTGCCAACTGTTCTGGGGCCCCAGCAGCCAGATGAAACAAGAAAGCAGCTGACAGCACACCCTTTGAGGACAAAAGCACGCATTAATCAAAGAGAAACTCCCTGAGAGGCCACCACAGGGCAGGCTGGACTGCTGAGCTGCCGGCAGCAGGTCATACAAATCCTGCACCACAGGGTAGCTTCCATCCCTGACTGCCTACAGTATGCCCACCTGCATGCCAGGTATGCGCAGCCATAATAGGACACAGGGACACTGGGACAGGCTCACTCCCCTTTGCAGTCCCAGCTTCTAGCACATTTCCTGCCAGAGCAGGCCCTCTGTGAACATGTACTGAATTACTATTAGAATTCCCAGTTTACAGATGAGAAAAGTGAGGCTGGGGTGGGGGTGGGCAGCCAGGTCACACAGCCCGGCAAGTATGGAACTGACGTTTGACCAGAGCCCCCGTGCTACGACTTGACACCAGACTGCAGGAAGGGCTAAGAGAGGTTCCAAGGCTTTGTCCCAGGAGGCAGAGATTTCTCCTGTGGTAGAGCACTGGGCTTGGAGCTGCATGGTGGGTACAGCCAGACCAGGAGGGACCTCTGGAAGTATGTGATGAGCCTGACTGAAGCACTGCATTGTCCAGGTCAGGGAGAGGAAGGGTGAGTTGGAACACCACCAACAGACACAGATTCTCAAGTCCCAGCCTTGGCTTCTGGCTCTAAGGCCCATGCTCTGTCCTAAGAACTCCAGCTTTGGGACTTCCCTGGTGGTCCAGTGGCGAAGACTCCGCGCTCCCAGTGCAGTGGGGCCTGGGTTTGATCCCTGGTCAGGGAACCAGATCCCACATGCCGCAACTAAAAGATCCTGCGTGCCGCAACTAAGACCCGGTGCAGCCAAATAAATAAATAAATATTAAAAAAAAAAAAAAAAAAGAACTCCAGCTTCTTAATCTCTCTAGGCGTCACTTCCTGTATTTATAAAATGGGGCTAATAATAGTACCTTCCTGAAGTGGGATAAAACTGTGCAGTATTGTTTTGAAAACCTTTTTGTTCAGCCCCTCCCTTCTCTCTTCAATCTAGATCTTGACCCTACTGCTTCTTTTTTTTGGCTGCGTTGGGTCTTAGGCGAGCGGGGGCTACTCTTTGCTGCGGTGTGCAGGCTTCTCATTGTGGTGGCTTCTCTTGTTGCAGAGCACGGGCTCTAGGCATGTGGGCTTCGGTAGTTGCAGCATGTGGGCTCAGTAGTTGTGGCATGTGGGCTCTAGAGCGCAGGCTCAGTAGTTGTGGTGCACCGGGTTAGTTGCTCCGCGGCGGCATGTGGGATCTTCCCGGACCAGGGCTCAAACCCGTGTCCCCTGCATTGGCAGGCGGCTTCTTAACCACTGCTCCTTTTTTTCCCATTAGACTTGAGAATCCACTGCTCCTTTTTTTTTTTTTTTTTTTTTTTTATTTTGCGGTACGCGGGCCTCTCACTGTTGTGGCCTCTCCCGTTGCGGAGAACAGGCTCCGGATGCGCAGGCCCAGCGGCCATGGCTCACGGGCCCAGCCGCTCCGCGGCATGTGGGATCCTCCCGGACCGGGGCACGAACCCGTGTCCCCTGCATCGCCAGGCGGACTCCCAACCACTGCGCCACCAGGGAAGTCCCGACCCTATTGCTTTTTAAAAAGGGGAAAAAGAAAGGAACAAGATACAGCCTGTATTTCTTCAATTCTTGGGTTCAAGTGCCCAGAGATTGGGGCTGGCATAAACAGTTTGGAAGAATATTTGTGCATCTAGTTGAGAAAGGATGTTGAAAACAAACAAACAAACCAACAACAAACTCTTTCTGGGCTAAGAGATTTGCAGAGGAATGGATAAGGAAGAGCTAAGATGCTGAGCTGTGCCTCTGAGGCCTTGTTGTAGATAGAAGTGTGGGGCTGGGAAAAGACAGACCCCTCAGATAGATTTAGGGATCCAAACCCTATTCCTTCAGAGTCCAAACTTGATTGGATCAGCTTGTGGAACAATTTATGTTCTAGGACATTGTTGAAAACAATAGAGAACTCAGCTGGCAATGAGTGGAGTTTCACAGCTGGGTGTGGTCAGGGAAAGAGTCAGTCAAGGAGACGTCTGCCCAAATCACTGTCATCCCAGGTGACTACGGGCGGGCATGCAGACTGAGGACCAAGGACAGAGGCTTTAAACTCAGGCTGTGGGAAAGGGGGATGGACTTTACTAAAATAATCCACCCAGTCACTAAACAAGCAAGTAACAATAGTAAGCCCTTGGGGGGTGGCAAATGCCAAGGTGCCACAATATATTATCTAAAATCTTCAGTTTCCAACAGGAAAGGATGACACATAGACTAGGAAAAAAAACAGGCAGGTGTTGTCAGGATGTGGGGAAAATGGCACCCTCACACACTGATTGTGGGATTGTAAAATGCTGCAGCCACTTGGGAAAATAGTCCAGCATGGCTTCCGACAGGTAAACATAGTTACCATATGACCCAGCAATTCCGCTCCTAGGGATAGGCCCAAGAGTAATGAAAACATATGTCCACACAAAAACCTTTACACACGTTTATGGTAGCATTATTCATAATAGCCAAAACGTGGACAACCCAAGTGTTCATCAATTGTTGAATGGATAAACAAAATGTAGTATATCTATACAATGGAATATTATTCAGCCATGAAAAGGAACAAAGTACTGATATATGCTACAACCTTGAAAACATTATGCTAAGTGAAAGAATTCAGTCATAAAACACTGCATATTGTATGATTTCATTTATAAGAAATATCAGAATAGGAAAATCTATAGACAGAAAGTGGATTAGTGCTTATTTAGCCAGGGAAGGATGGTGGAATGAGGGGTGACAGCTAAAGTGTATGAGTTTCTCTTTGAGGTAATGAAAATGTTCCAAAATTGACTGTGGTGATGGTTACATGTATCCGTGAACATACCCAAAACCAGTAAGCTGTACACTTTAAATTGGTGAATTGTATAATATGTGAATTATATCTCAATATAGCTTTTACTAAAAAAGGACAAAATAGAACAAAACAAAACAAGAATAAAGAAATAACATTGAGCAAAAGAAGCTAAACAGCAGAATTCATACTCTATAATTATATAATTATATTGATTATATTAATTCTATAATCATACTCTATAATTATATTGATATAAATCTCAAAAATAGTCCAAACTAAGCTATGTCAGTTCAAGATGCTTACTTTGGTGATAAAACTAATTAGAAAGGCAAGGAAGTTAACACCATGAAAATCAGGCTGGAAGGAGAACAGCAGGCGCTCCGGGGTGCTGTCTGGGGTGCTGTCCAGGTTGCTGTTTGGTGTCTTGACAGAGTGGCACTCACCTGAGTGCTCATTTAATGTTTGTTAAGTTGTACATTTACGTTGTATGAGCTTTTGGTTTGTTTATTGTATTTTATAATAAAAATGTTAAAAATAAGATGAGCTGGTTCAGGGGCGTCCCTGGTGGCACAGTGGTTAAGAATCTTCCTGCTAATGCAGGGGACACGGGTTCGAGCCCTGGTCCGGGAAGACCTCACATGCCGCGGAGCAACTGAGCCGGTGCGCCACAACTACTGAGCCTGCTCTCTAGAGCCCGTGAGCCACAACTACTGAAGCCCACGCACCCAGAGCCTGTGCTCCACAACGAGAGAAGCCACCACAATGAGAGGCCCACGCACCACAATGAACAGTAGCCCCCGCTCGCTGCAACTAGAGAAAAACCCGCGCACAGCAACAAAGACCCAACACAGCCAAAAATGAATAAAATAAAATAAATAAATTTATTTTAAAAAAGAAAGAAAAAAGAAGAGTTGGTTCAATCAAACCCTCACATTCTGCAATTTGAATGGGTAGGGAGTTGTTCCAGCTGAAAAGTCAGGATGTAGAGGAGGCTGGTAAGGCTGTGATAGCCATGGCCAGAGTGAGTGAAGAGGAGCTGAGGAAGCCAGTGAGAGCAGGTGCACAGACAGAAGAAAAACTATGGGAGGGGATAAGAAGGGCCCCTAGAGCTTCAAATGTTGATAGCTTGATTTATTCATTTATTTACCCACTGATCAACAGTATTATTAAGTACTTGCTTTGGGTCACACCAATGAACCTACTTCTCCCTAATCCCCTAATCCCCTGTGGTGCATCCCCAGCAATCTTGTTTATCTTTGTGATATCATTCCCTGGCCACAGCTAAAGGGAGTAGGGGTGCCAATGTGACCCAGGCTGGGCCAATCACATTATGTCTGTTGGGAATTTGGAATGGAGACTCAGAGATAGCCTTTTTCTGCTGTAGGGTTGGAGAATCATGGAAAACTGGTTTTGCTATGCCAAAGCTTCACCCTTGGTGGGCACCTGACCTAAGTCTCAAGAGACACTGGGGGATAATTGAACTAACTGCTTTGCCACTGGATACAAGAACTGCCACTTCCATCCTAGGTCATGAAAATTATCCCTGCTTACAACTCGGCCTCTACTGTATTTGGACAGTTCCATAGTTTTTATGATTGTTACTTTCAAACCCCACTCCTGGCACCAATTTCTGTATTATTTATGGGTTGTATATGGAGGAAAAAAAAGAGGAGAGATTCCATAATTAGATGCAACAGGGTATTACAGAATCCTAGTGTGATAGACATTTGATATATTTTTGGCTGTCCATAATGTGAAACATTTTCCCGTGTGTGTGTGTGTGTGTGTGTGTGAACCCAACTTGATGAGACAGAGACTAGTTCCAACTATAAAGGTTGAAAATGCCAGGTATTCCCTTTCCCAGCATCCCTTGCATCTAGGGTGCAGACACATGTCTTAGATTCTTCCAGGCAGAGGCATCTGCTTCAGACTGAATCAGAGGCTATTTCCTAAAGAAGCAGATGTGGAGGAGACAGTGGCTATGTCCAATTTCAGAAGTAGCAGTAAAAGTAGTTCCAACGGCAGAGTCTGCAAGCCCTCCGCCAGCGGTGCCAGTGGTGAAGATGCTATGCCCAGCGTGGGCAGTGGTGTATTCTTAGGACCAGTTCTGTGTCACGATTTTGGGTGTGTTCCCACTTGCCTAGCTACTGTGCCTAGTTCCCTGAACAGCCTGGAGATCCTGTGAGTTACTGAGTATCCTTCATAAATTTTCTTCCTGCTTAGCTTATCCAGAATTGGCTTCTGTACTTGAAATTAAAAACCTTGACAGACACCCTTAGAAACCTGAATGCAGTTCTTCCTGAGGAGTGGCAACAGACAGCGGGAACCTGAAAGGAATCGTCTCTCCCCACTTTTTGTCTCTATCTCTCTGTATGTTGGCATCACTCTTCCCTCCCTGCAGACCAACATACTTGTTCTGAGGTAGGAAGTGGTTGCTCCACATCTCCCAAGTTTTGATATCTTCTCCTTTCAAGAAGCCAGTCCAGGGCTTCCCTGGTGGCGCGGTGGTTGGGGGTCCGCCTGCCGATGCAGGCGACACGGGTTCGCGCCCCGGTCCGGGAGGATCCCACATGCCGCGGAGCGGCTGGGCCCGTGAGCCATGGCCGCTGAGCCTGCGCGTCCGGAGCCTGTGC
>NW_021146073.1:30730-34701 GCF_002837175.3 Physeter macrocephalus
GCGTACCGCAAAAAAAAAAAAAAAAAAAAAAAAAAAAGCCAGTCCACATTGAGAATAGAATTTCTAACTTTTGATGAAAAATTACAAGGGGAGGAACTCTGGCCCAGCTTGGGTGAGATGCTCGCTCCTGGCCAGTCAACTACAGATAGGCAGGATCACGTCATATAAAGATAGTTGCTGGGTCCATCCCCATGGATTGGAGTTGCATTATCAGAGAATGGGGGAACATCAAGGTCATGGATTGGACCTAAATGTGTCCACTACAAAATGCAGTTAGGTGTGGTGAAGTGCGGAGGGGAGGGGCAAAGGGCCAGGAAGGTGGGTTCAATCTAAGGTCTAGCAATCCTTAGGAGGCAAGCTAAAAATCTAGAACTTTACCTTCTGGGTGATGGGGAGCTTCTGATGATAGAAGTATTACATATTCGAGGTAGGACATTTTTAATGTACAGAAAAATTGAAATAAGAAAAAAATCATTCTCAAATGTATTACCCATAACCACTGTTACCATTTGGGTGTATTTCCCTTCCAGTCTTTCTTATAAGTGTGTACACACACACAGAAACACACACAATTGTAATTACACCCTATACATACAATATGGTATTTGCTTTGAGTACTTAACATAATATCATGTATATTTCTATGTTACTAAATATTCCTCCTCAATAGTATTTTAATGGCTAGGACAGTTAGGGATGGCCTCTTTGAGGAGGTAGCATTAGACTTGAGGTCAGAAGGATAAAGACCCAGTCTAGGGAAGAGCCTTCAAAGCAGAAGTAATAGTATGTGTGAAGCCCTGAGGCAGAATGGGCTTGCTGGGTTTGAGGATGAGTATAAAGAAAATTCCTCCTGTGTTTCTTCTTTACTGACAATCCATTCTAACCCCTGGCAGAAACATACTGAGTGTCTTACAGTTTAACTCCATTCTATCTATCTTAAGATAGTGTCAGACCCCACAAGTTAAGGACCCCAGGGACAAAAGAGTGGCCCCACTTTTTTTTTTTTGGCCACACCATGCAGTATGCAGGTTCGTAGTTCCCTGACCAGGAATCGAACCCGTGCCCCCTGCACTGGGAGCACAGAGTCTCTCTCTCTTTTTTTTTTTTTTTTTCATTTTAACTTGACTATATTTAATCTATCTTTTTTAAAAAATAAATTAATTTATTTTTGGCTGCATTGGGCCTTTGTTGCTGCGCGGGCTTTCTTTAGTTGCAGCGAGCGGGGGCTGCTCTTCGTTGTGGTGCACGGGCTTCTCATTGCGGTGGCTTCTCTTTGTTGTGGAGCATGGGCACACAGGCTTCAGCTGTGGCACGTGGGCTCAGTAGTTGTGGCTCACAGGCTCCAGAACACAGGCTCAGTAGTTGTGGCACATGGGCTTAGTTGCTCCGCGGCATGTGGGATCTTCCAGGACCAGGGCTCAAACCCATGTGCCCTATATTGGCAGGAGGATTCTTAACCACTGCGCCACCAGGGAAGACTGCCCCCGCTTTATTTTTTTTTTAATTTATTTTTATTTTTGGCTGCGTTGGGTCTTCATTGCTGTGCGCGGCCTTTCTCTAGTTGGGGTGAGTCGGGGTACTCTTCGTTGTGGTGCGTGGGCTTCTTATTACAGTGGCTTCTCTTGTTCCCGGAGCACAGGATCTAAGCACACCGGCTTCAGTAGTTGCAGCGCATGGGCTCAGTAGTTGTGGCTTAGTTGCTCCGCGGCATGTGGGATCCTCCCAGACCAGGGATCAAACCCGTGTCCCCTGCATTGGCAGGCAGATTCTTCACCACTGTGCCACCATGGAAGTCCTACCCCCACTTTAGATGCCAATCGCAGGTTGTCACCTGAGCTTCAGACCAACCAACCAACCAGTGATAAATCAGAAGTTTCAGAGATTGATTCAAGATGGTGGAGTAGAAGGACATGCGCTCACTCCCTCTTGTGAGAGCACCGGAATCACAACTAACTGCTGAACAATCATTGACAGGAAGACACTGGAACTCACCAAAAAAGATACCCCACATCCAAAGACAAAGGAGAAGCCACAATGAGACAGTAGGAGGGGCTCGATCACAATAAAATCAAATCTCATAACCATTGGGTGGATGACTCACAAACTGGAGAACACTTATACCACAGAAGTCCACCCACTGGAGTGAAGGTTCTGAGCCCACGTCAGGCTTCCCAACCTGGGGGTCTGGCAACGGGAGGAGGAATTCCTAGAGAATCAGACTTTGAAGGCTAGCAAGGTTTGATTGCAGGACTTCAACAGGACTGGGGGAAAAAGAGACTCCACTCTTGGAGGGCACACACAAAGTAGTGTGCGCATCAGGACTCAGGGGAAGGAGCAGTGAACCCATAGGAGACTGAACCAGACCTACCTGCTGGTGTTGGAGGGTCTCCTGCAGAGGCGGGGGGTGGCTGTGGCTCACTGTGAGGACAAGGACACTGGAGCAGAAGTTCTGGGAAGTACTCCTTGGTGTGAGCCCTCCCAGAGTCTGCCATTAGCCCCACCAAAGAGCCCGGGTAGGCTCCACTGTTGGGTCACCTCAGGCCAAACAACCAACAGGGAGGGAACCCAGCCCCACCCATCAGCAGACAAGTGGATTAAAGTTTTACTGAACTCTGCCCACCAGAAAACACCCAGCTCTACCCCCCACCAGTCCCTCCCATCAGGAAGCTTGCACAAGCCTCTTAGATAGCCTCATCCACCAGAGGGCAGACAGCAGAAGCAAGAACTACAATTCTGCAGCCTGTGGAAGGAAAACCACATCACAGAAAGACAGACAAAATAAAATGGCAGAGGACTTTGTACCAGATGAAGGAACAAGATAAAACCCCAGAAAAACAATGAAATGAAGTGGAGATAAGTAACATTCCAGAAAAAGAACTCAGAATAATGATAGTGAAGATGATCCAGGACCTCGGAAAAAGAATGGAGGCAAAGATCAAGAAGATGCAAGAAATGTTTAACAAAGACCTAGAAGAATTAAAGAACAGAGATGAACAATACAATAACTGAAATGAAACTGAAATGAAAAATACACTAGAAGGAATCAATAGCAGAATAACTGAGGCAGAAGAACTGATAAATGACCTGGAAGACAAAATGGTGAAATTCACTGCCACGGAACAGAGTAAAGATGAAAGAATGAAAAGAAATGAAGACAGCCTAAGAGACCTCTGGGACAACATTAAATGCAACAACATTCTCATTATAGGGGTCCCAGAAGGAGAAGAGAGAGAAAGGACCCGAGAAAACATTTGAAGAGATTATAGTCGAAAACTTCCCTAACATGGGAAAGGAAATAGCCACCCAAGTCCAGGAAGTGCAGAGAGTCCCATACAGGATAAACCCAAGGAGAAACACACCGAGACACATAGTAATCAAACTGACAAAAATTAAAGACAAAAAAAAAGTATTGGAAGCAGCAAGGGAAAAACAACAAATAACATACAAGAGAATTCCCATAAGGTTAACAGCTGATTTCTCAGCAGAAACTCTACAGAAACTTCTCTAAGTGGGAAACACAAGCAAAGAAAAGGACCTACAAAAGCAAACCCATAACAATTAAAAAATGGTAACAGGAACATACATATCTATAATTACCTTAAATGTGAATGGATTAAATGCTCCAACCAAAAGACACAGGCTCGCTGAATGAATACAAAAACAAGACCCATATAATATGCTGTCTACAAGAGACCCACTTCATACCTAGGGACACATACAGACTGAAAGTGAGGGGATGGAAAAAGATATTCCATGCAAATGGAAATCAAAAGAAAGCTGGAGTAGCAATACTCATATCAGATAAAATAGACTTTAAAATAAAGAATGTTACAAGAGACAAGGAAGGACACTACATAATGATCAAGGGATCAATCCAAGAAGAAGATATAACAATTATAAATATATATGCACCCAACATAGGAGCACCTCAATACATAAGGCAACTGCTAACAGCTATAAAAGAAGAAATC
>NW_021146073.1:34891-35966 GCF_002837175.3 Physeter macrocephalus
AAATGGAAATCAAAAGAAAGCTGGAGTAGCAATACTCATATCAGATAAAATAGACTTTAAAATAAAGAATGTTACAATAGACAAGGAAGGACACTACACAATGATCAAGGGATCAATCCAAGAAGAAGATATAACAATTATAAATATATATGCACCCAACATAGGAGCACCTCAATGCATAAGGCAACTGCTAACAGCTATAAAAGAGGAAATTGACAGTAACACAATAATAGCGGGGGACTTTAACACCTCACTTACACCAATGGACAGATCATCCAGACAGAAAATTAATAAGGAAACAGAAGCTTTAAATGACACAATAGACCAGACAGATTTAATTGATATTTATAGGACATTCCAACCAAAAACAGCAGGTTACACTTTCTTCTCAAGTGCACACGGAACATTCTCCAGGATAGATCACATCTTGGGTCACAGATCAAGCTTCGGTAAATTTAAGAAAACTGAAATCATATCAAGCATCATTTCCGACCACAATGCTATGAGATTAGAAATCAATTACAGGGAAAAAAATCGCAAAAAACACAAACACATGGAGGCTAAACAATACGTTACTAAATAACCAAGAGATCACTGAAGAAATCAAAGACGAAATCAAAAAATACCTAGAGACAAATTACAACGAAAGCATGACAATCCAAAACCTATGGGATGTAGCAAAAGCAGTTCTAAGAGGGAAGTTTATCGCAATACAAGCCTACCTCAAGAAACAAGAAAAATCTCAAATAAACAATCTACCTTTAGACCTAAAGGAAACTAAAATCTGGTTCTTTGAGAAGATAAACAAAATTGATAAACCATTAGCCAGACTCATTAAGAAAAGGAGTGAGAGGACTCAAATCAATAGATTGAAAATGAAAAAGGAGGGCTTCCCTGGTGGCTCAGTGATTAAGAATCAGCCTGCCAGTGCAGGGGACACAGGTTCAAGCCCTGGGCCGGGAAGATCCCACATGCTGCGGAGCAACGAAGCCTGTGCACCACAGCTACTGAGCCTGTGCTCTAGAGCCCGTGAGCCACAACTACTGAAGCCCGCGTGCCTAGAGCCCGTGCTCCG
>NW_021146073.1:36000-36941 GCF_002837175.3 Physeter macrocephalus
GATAAGCCCACGCACCGCAACGCAGAGTAGCCCCCACTCGCCACAACTAGAGAAAGCACGCATGCAGCAAGGAAAATCCAATGCAGCCAAAAATAAATAAATAAATATTTTTTAAAAAACGAAAAAGGAGAAGTTACAACAGACACCGCAGAAATACAAAGCATCCTAAGAGACTACTACAAGCAACTCTATGCCAATAAAATGGACAACCTGGAAGAAATGGACAAATTCTTAGAAAGGTATAACCTTCCAAGACTGAACCAGGAAGAAATAGAAAATATGAACAGACCAATCACAAGTAATGAAATTGAAACTGTGATTAAAAATCTTCCAACAAAGTCCAGAACAAGATGGCTTCACAAGTGAATTCTATCAAACATTTAGAGAAGAGCTAACAACCATCCTTCTCAAACTCTTCCAAAAAAAATTGCAGAGGGAGGAACATTCCCAAACTCATTCTATGAGGCCACCACCACCCTGATACCAAAACCAGACAAAGATACTACAAAAAAGAAAATTATAGGGCAATATCACTGATGAATATAGATGTAAAAATCCTCAAATTTGTATGGAGACACAAAAGACCCTGAATAGCCAAAGCAGTCTTGAGGGAAAAAAGCGGAGCTGGAGGGATCAGACTCCCTGACTTCAGACTATGGTGCAAAGCTACAGTAATCAAGACAATATGGTACTGGCACAAAAACAGAAACATAGATCAATGGAACAGGATAAAAGACCATAGATAAACCCACACACCTATGGTCAACTAATCTATGACAAATGAGGCAAGGCTATACAATGGAGAAAAGATAGTCTCTTCAATAAGTGGTGCTGGGAAAACTGGACAACTACATGTAAAGAATGAAATTAGAACACTCCCTAACACCACACACAAAAAATAAACTCAAAATGGATTAGAGACCTAAATGTAAGACCGGACA
>NW_021146073.1:37995-38620 GCF_002837175.3 Physeter macrocephalus
ACAAATGGGACCTAATGAAACTTCAAAGCTTTTGCACAGCAAAGGACACCATAAACAAGATGAAAAGACAACTCTCAGAATGGGAGAAAATATTTGCAAATGAATCAACAGACAAAGGATTAATCTCCAAAATATATAAACAGCTCATGCAGCTCAATATTAAAAAAACAAACAACCCAATCCAAAAATGGGCAGAAGACCTAAATAGACATTTCTCCAACGAAGACATACAGATGGCCAAGAAGCACATGAAAAGCTGCTCAAATCACTAATCATTAGAGAAATGCAAATCAAAACTACAATGGGGGGGCTTCCCTGGTGGCGCAGTGGTTGCGCGTCCGCCTGCCGATGCAGGGGAACCGGGTTCGTGCCCCGGTCTGGGAGGATCCCACATGCCGCGGAGCGGCTGGGCCCGTGAGCCATGGCCGCTGGGCCTGCGCGTCCGGAGCCTGTGCTCCGCAATGGGGGAGGCCGCGACAGAGGGAGGCCCACATACCACAAAAAACAAACAAACAAACAAAAAACAAAAAACTACAATGGGGTATCACCTCACACCAGTTAGAATGGGCATCATCAGAAAATCTACAAACAACAAATGCTGGAGAGGGTGTGGAGAAAAGGGAAC
>NW_021146073.1:38680-39307 GCF_002837175.3 Physeter macrocephalus
ATATGTGGAACCTAGAAATATGGTACAGATGAACTGGTTTGCAGGGCAGAAATTGAGACACAGATGTAGGAAGAAAGGTATGGACACCAAGGAGGGAAAGTGGTGGGGGGTGGGAGGTGGTGTGATGAATTGGGAGATTGGGATTGACGTGTATACACTAATATGTATAAAATAGATGACTAATTAGAACCTGCTGTATAAAAAAATAAATAAAATAAAATTCAAAAAAAAAAACCTTTAAAAAATAAAAATAAAAAGTTTCCACAACTTACTCCTTGGGTTCCATCATTTGCTAAAACTGCTCACAGAACTCAGGAAAATTTACTTATTTACTTATACGATTGCAGTTTATTACAAAGAATATTTCAAAGGGTACAGATGAACAGTGAGAAGGAAGAGATTGCACAGGGCAAGGTATGGGGATGGGCCATGGAGTTTTCAGAGACAAGACCCTCCCAGCAGCTTCACACGTTCACCTTCACACGTTCACCAACAGGAAGTTCTCAGAACCCTGTCCTTTTGGGGTTTTATGGAGGCTTCATTAAGTAGGCATGATTTTTTTTTTTTTTTTTAGCGGCACGCGGGCCTCTCACTGTTGTGGCCTCTCCCGTTGCGGAACACAGGCTC
>NW_021146074.1:0-1544 GCF_002837175.3 Physeter macrocephalus
ACCCCACCGAGGACAGTGAGGCCCAGAGAGGCAAGCAGCCCGCCGGAGGGGTGGCCAGTCCACCGGCAGGAGGGACCCGTCCTCCACCGGCCAGGCTGCCTTCTCCCGAGGGCGTCCCCTCCTCCAGGCACAGCCCGGGGTTAGGACACAGCTCCCGGGCAGGCAGGGCTCAGCGGGGCTGGCAGGAGGCCAGAGGGCCGAGCTCCCCCAGGCATCGACCTTGAACAACGGCGCTTGCCCTGAGACTGGGGGTGAGGGGTAGGGCAGAGGGGCTCCTGGAGGGATGCTGGGCTGTCACAGGAACCCTGGAAGCGCTGAGCACACACTCCGCAGAGGCTCAGGGAGCAGGTGGCACCAGGCCTCGGGCAGCGGCTCGGGCGCCGTCACTCTGGGGGGTCCTGCCATCATAAGCTGCGTCCCCGAGCTCCCCACCTCTTCTCAACGGGTCGTGGGCCGACCAGCAAACAACAGCCTCTCGGTGACACTCAACCCCCACCCCCCCAACGATTCCCACTGACTCGGGCTCCCAGGCCCGGCTGCAGGGTGTCGGGGGAGGAGCACCCAGGTGACCGTAAGGTGGCCAGTCTGGAGGCCACACTTGGAGGGAAACTCATGTAACTCATCCAATCACAATCGATCATCAAGCCGAAATATTCAGAGCTGTCCTCTTCCATCCCCACCTGCTGGCTGGATTCCACTGAGAAATGGGAACAAACAGGGAAATGAAGAGACGAGATGGGCTTAATGACTCACAACGAAGGGGCAAGACAGAGACTCCCTGAAGAGAAAACCACAGAAGCTAAGGCGGCTGGGCAGGGGTGAGGTCTGGAGTTTAGGGGGAGCCGGGCTTCCCAGGGGAGACAGCCAACAGGAAGGTCTGCAACAGGTTGCCCCGCGTGTAGGAATGTAACCCCTCCACCCTTCGGCACCCTCTGATCGGCTGACATACAGATTTCAGTCACTTTTCAATTCTTTTCGCGTCTGAGACCAGCAAATCTCCCAAAGGCAACATCACGCCAGGAAGGTGGCCAGCTCAGCTGTCCCTCCCGCTCAGGCATCCTCTCCAGGGCAGCGGAGATCGGGTTTGGCAAGACCAGAATCTGACTCTTGTGCAAATGAGAAGAAATAGAATATCCTGATAGTCCTACGGCCAGAAAAGAAGTGGAATCCATAATTATAAACTATCTCACAAAGTAAGCTCCAGGCTTAGAAGGCTTCTGAACTCAACAAAGGTTAAGTAAGGATTAGCATCCATCTTATATTAAACTCTTCCAGAGAAGAGCAAAAAAGGGAACACTTCTTAATGCATTTTATGAAGTCTAGTATAAACTTTGATACTAAAGCCTGATCAGGACATTATAAGAAAGAAAAATTAGAGCCTATTTCCCTCAAAAGCATAGATACAAAAGTCCTAACCAATACATGAGATAACCAAATCTACTAATATATAAAAAGATAGGGCTTCCCTGGTGGCGCAGTGGTTGAGAGTCCGCCTGCCGATGCAGGGGACACGGGTTCGTGCCCCGGTCCGGGAAGATCCCACA
>NW_021146074.1:1637-38949 GCF_002837175.3 Physeter macrocephalus
CGTACCGCAAAAAAAAAAAAAAAAAAAAAAAAAAAAGATAACACATTGTGACCAAATTGGGCTTATTCCAGAAATGCAAGATTGGTTTAACATTTGCGCTTCAATCAATTTAGTTCCTCATGTTAATAGAACAAATCAGAAAAAATCACGCTATCATCTCAGTAGGCACAGAAGAAAACATTTGATAAAACTCAACATGCATTCATGAAAAGAAACCGTTAGCAAAGTAGGAATAGGAGGGAATTTCCTTAATCTGATAGAAGCCATCTATATAAACAATGTCCCTACAACGAATATCACACTCACTGGTGAAATATAGAATGTTTTCACTCTGAGGTCAGGAATAAGATAAGGATGTTCGCCACTGACACACCAAAAGTGGAGTGAGACAAGAAACAAGCAAAGAAGGAAAAATGTTTGGAAAGGAAGAAGTTAAAAAGTCAGTATTCGGGCTTCCCTGGTGGCGCAGTGGTTGAGAGTCCGCCTGCTGATGCAGGGGACACGGGTTCGTGCCCCGGTCCAGGAGGATCCCACTTGCTGCGGAGCGGCTGGGCCCGTGAGCCATGGCCGCTGAGCCTGCGCGTCCGGAGCCTGTGCTCCGCAACGGGAGAGGCCACAACAGTGAGAGGTCCGCGTACCGCAAAGAAAAAAAAAGAAAAAAGTCAGTATTCATGGACAAAATGATTGTGTGTGTAGAAAATCCAACAGAACCTACAGATAACTCTTAAAATTATTAAGTGAATCTGGTAAGATGGCTGGATACAAGGTCAATATACAAAAATCAACTGTATTCTTTTTAACCAGAAACCAGTGGCTACAAAATAAATGTAAAGAACATTTAAAAATATCATCCAGAGCACCAAATACCTAGGAATGAACCTAACAAAATATGTGTGAAACATCTACACAGAAGACTCTAAGTGAATGAGGGAAATTGAAGAATCCTTAAATAGAGGTAGGGATAAACATTAATGGGGCATCAGTATTGTGAGAACATTCATTCTCACCAAAGTGATCTATAGCTTCACTTCAATTCTAATAATTTTGGCAGGATTTGGGGGGAAACTGAAAAGCCAATTCAAAAAGTTATATGGAAGTATAAAGTAACAAGTATAGCCAGGAAATTCTGAGGAAGAACACAACTGAAAGAACACAACCAGATAACAAGATTGTGATCAACTCCAGCGATTAAGACAGTAAGTGTTGGTGTAAGGACAGGCATGTTACCTAACAAAATAGTGAGCTCCCTATAAACACGACACATGCTCCTGTGGGTAGTGGATTTATGACAAAGGTAGCACTAGAGAACAGCAGGGCAAAGGGCAATCTTCCTCATCAATAGTTCTGGGTCAACTGGATACCAAATACAAACAAGAACAACAAAAATGAATCCAGACCCCTACCTCACACTGTACAGAAAAAAACAATTCCAGCTGGATTGTTGCTCTAGATTTGAAAATCAGAACAATAAACCTTATAGAAGATAACAGGGGCATGTCTTCATAAGCAGGGAGTAGTCATAGTTTTCTAAACAGGGCACAGAAAGCACTAACCATAGGAAAATGTTGACAAATTGGATCACATTGAAATTAAGAACTCCTGTTTATTAAAGGACACCATTAAGTTTGTGGAAAGGCACGCTGCTGAGTGTGAGAAAATATCTGCAATACAAACAAATGACCAAAGAGTTTGTGTCCAGAATATACAAAGAATTTCTGTAAGTAAATAAGAAAACACTTGAGTAGCTTCTCCACCAAAAGGACGTGCACAGGGATAACCAGCACACGCAAAGATGCTCAGCCCCACCTGCCGTTGGTGAGAATCACACACCCTCCAGAATGGCTGGAATGAAGAGGACCGCCAGCACCAAGTGTTGGTGAGGACGAGGGGTAGTTGGAGCTCTCACGGGTGCTGGCGGGAGCGGAAAGTGGTTCAACACTTTGGAAAACTGGTGTCACCTACTAAAGTGGGACGTATGCGTCCCCTGTGATGTGGTACACACCCAACAGAAACATGTACACGTGTGTACATGAGAATGTTCACTGGAGCATTATGCATAGAGCAAAAAATAGGAAACAACCCAAAACTCCATCAACAGTTGAATGAATAAATATATCGTGGAATGGTGATACTCCATATGCTCTGACACAGCATGATGGCCCTCCCAAATGTGGCATCCAGCAGAAGAAGCAAGACCCTTGCTGTATGATTTTTGTGCTGTATGATTTCACTCATGCCAAGTAAACAACAGGCATAGCCAACCTCTGGTGCTAGATGTCAGGGCAGAGGTGACTTTGGGAGCTTGAAGGGGAGTCTGGGTGGTGGCCAGGGTCTAGTTCTTGCCTTGGGCGCAGGTTTCACAGAGCGTCCTCTTTGGGTTAATTCATCGAGCTGCGCACTTGTAATATAGGTACTTTTCTGTACTGTATTATCACGCAACGAAAACGTTTAGAAATACACTTGTTACGGTCCCTTTTCATGGTGCCATTCACAACTGCTGCGTTCCCAAGTAACTTGTGTGACAGTTGGCTGGAGCCCCTAGCATTCAAGTTTAAAACTGTAAACTACAAGAAGTGGCTCTATGGTAGTTGAAATCCCCCGGAGAGAAGGCTTTAAATACCCACACGAGCCATCTAAGCTGTCATTAACCCAACCTTCCTCAGGCACAGGCTCAGCCTCCAGCCATCCCCAGAAGGGCCCCAGAGGAAGGGAGGAGAGAGAGTGGGTCCCTCCCACGGCCCCCTACCTCCTCACCCCCTTGCCCGGCTTCAGTTCTCAATTGCCTTTCAGCTGACATAATACTTAAGAGAGAACTCAGCAAGAAAGCAAAAAAAGAAAAGCTCCTTTTACTGGTACTAGTCCATTATTTTAGAATAGTATGTGCCAGGAGCCATACTGTTTTTGCATCTGATTTCTAAACAACAACAACAACAAAACCCCCAAATAACCTACCACCATGCCAAAGAAGTGGGTGCAGGTGCTAATTTTGTTTGAATTATGTATTTGTTCGTACCCATCTTGTTCCACAAAGAATTTGCGGTGTTTGGCCATACTAATCCCTAACGTTCATGGTCCCTTAGCATTTACAAAGTAGTTTGTCACATTTAATCCTCACAATCACGTGTGGTGTTACTGCCCGGATCTCACGACGGAGAACCACATCCTCCCACGCTCTCACCATGGAGAACCACATCCTCCCACGCGCCGTCCTAGGGGATTCTCACCCAACCCCAACCTTCGTGGAGAGCGTGTCACGTCTGCCACGGTTTTGATATTACAAACACTGCTGCGACATGTCTTCTGGGAAACAGGTGCAAGCTTCTTTAGAGAGTGTGCTTAGGAGAGGGACTGAAGATTCTTAGGGGACTTACACCTCTTTGCATGAAAATTCCGAGTTGTTTTCCAAAGTGTTTTATCACTCTGTTCTTCTTTTAAAATTCACAGTTTAAAATATTCTTAAAATTTTTTTTAAAAATTGAAGTAGAGTTGGTTTACAATGTTGTGTTAGTTTCATGTGTACAGCACAGTGATTCAGTTATATATACATATATATGTGTCTTTCTACATAGATTCTTTTTCAGATTCTTTTCCCTTATAGGTTATTACAAGATATTGAGTAGAATTCCCTGTGCTCCTTGTCCGTTACCTATTTTATATATAATAGTGTGTATATGTTAATCCCAAACTCCTAGTTTATCCCTCCCACCCCTTCCCCTTTGGTAACCATAAATTTGTTTTCTATGTCTGTGGGTCTATTTCCGTTTTGTAAATAAATTCATTTGTATCTTTTTCTTAGATTCCACACATAAGTGATATCATATATTTGTCTTTCTCCGTCTGACTTACTTCACGTAGTATGATCATCTCTAGGTTCACCCATGTTGCTGCAAATGGCATGATTTCATTCTTTTCTATGGCTAATATTCCATTGTATAAATATACCACATCTTCTTTATCCATTCATCTGTCGATGGACATTTAGGTTGCTTCTATGTCTTAGAATATTCTTAATATGCTCTTTGATTTACCAGAAGGTTGTATGCAGCACCTACATAAGTTACAAAGCATCGTATCTGACCTCTCATCCACCACACGACCCAAGAGTATGTACCACATCTTCTTTATCCATTCATCTGTCGATGGACATTTAGGTTGCTTCTATGTCTTAGAATATTCTTAATATGCTCTTTGATTTACCAGAAGGTTGTATGCAGCACCTACATAAGTTACAAAGCATCGTATCTGACCTCTCATCCACCACACGACCCAAGACCAAGCCTACTTCCAGGAGCCCCCATCCACGTCTCTTCCCCTAACCTATTCCCTGTCATCTTCCTGCTTGCTGGAGGCTTTGTGCATACCAATCCCTTGCTAGTAAATGTATCATGTGTACACATGTATGTGTGTATACATACACACACGTGTATGCATAAGTTATATATGCATACACAGCACTATATACACACACGTTGCCTGTGAATGCATGCCTAAGCCCCTGGATGCTAGTTTCCCTCGCTTTTAGGCTCTATAAAATGGCATGCTTTTCAGCCAGCGTTTAATTTCCAAGATTCGCCCATGTCGGGTGTGGCTCACCGAACGGCCGTATGACCCCTTCACCACGTGCGCTGCTTATGTGGATCAACCCCCGTGCAGCCCATCTTCCCCAGGAAATGGACGGTTGGCTACAGTGAACACGGCCTGCTGCCTGTCTCCTGACCACGCGTGGAAGGATTCTTTCTGGTACCCACCTAGGGGTCAGGTCGTTGGCTAGTGGGGTACACAAATATTCAATTTTATGAGACAAGTGTTTTCCAGAATGGTTGCAAATTATCCTCCCACTAGCAATGGTCCAGAATTCTGGTGATCCACGTCCTCTCCAACACTTGAAGTTCGTCGCTAGCCTTTAAAATTTTTGTCAATATGGTGGCTCTAAACTTGTACTATTTTGACTAGAACCTGCATTTCCGTGTTCCTGACGAGGCTGAGCATCTTTTTATGTGCTCTTTGGCCACACATTTCCTCTTCTGTTCACATCTGTTCACATCTTTTGTCCATTTTTAATTAGGTGTGTGCCTCTGCTTATTGGACGTTTAGTTCTTTATATGTTTGTCCATTTTTAATTAGGTGTGTGCCTCTGCTTATTGGACGTTTAGTTCTTTATATGTCCTGGATACAAATCCTCCGATAGTTGCAAATATTTTCTCCCTACTTGCTGTGTGTCTGTTTACTTCATTGCATCTTTTGATGAGCAGACGTTTTTTAGTATGATCAAATTGATCCATCTTACCTTTTATGGTTAGCCCTTTGTGTACCTTACAAAATGCTTCCTTCTTCAAGGTCATAAGGCCTATATTTTAGAAGTTTAAAAGTTTTATTTTCCTTAATCTGTCTGGAACTGAGTTTTGGGTAAGGTGTAAGGTACATACCTAATTCCAATTATTACCCAAATGGACAAACAAATGTCCAAGCATCATTTATTGAAGTCACTGCCTTTCCCACCCATCTGCAATGCCTCTTCAGTCATATGTCAAAATATGTGTGGGTCTGTTTCTGGACTTTCTATTTTGTTTCAGTGGTCAATTTGTCCATCTGTGGGCCAATAACACGGCTTGATTTATTATAACTTATTAGTACATCTTGATATTTGCCGGTGCAAATCCTCTGCCTTCTTCTTTAGGGTGTCTTTAGGGCTCTTCTGGATACTTTGCCTTCCTGTTCCATACTTTAGAATCAGTCCAGGTGCATGAAGATCCATGTTGGGATATTTTTTAACAGAGTTCCATTGACTCTGTAGGTGATTTGGGGGAGAAGAGACATGTTTATGATACTGAGATCTCCTTATGTATTAAAATGTCTCTACATTCACTCGCTCTTCCAATAATTTTTTAAAACATTTTTTCTTCTCAAAGATCATATACTTCTTTTGTTAGATCTATTTGTAATTCATACTTTTGTTGCTATTACAAACAGGATCATTTTTCTAAATTATAGGCTGCTCATTGCTGATGTACAGAAATTTTGGGGTGTGTGTGGTGATTCTATATTCAATAATCTTGCTGGATTTTATTAAATATATTAATTTAGATTATTTTTACTTTTCTGCATATGCAATCATATTACCTGTGACTGTTTTCTTTCTTTATCCATTTCATTCCATGGCCATGTCTCGCTCTGTTGTTTATGCTCCATTATAAGGCTGAACAGCAGTGGAAAGAACCATCATCCTTGTTTGTCCCTGGTTTAGAGAGAATTCTCCTCACACTTCACCACTGGTTTGTTTCAGGTGTTTATAGGTTCCTTGATCAGATTAAGGAGGTTCCCTTCTAGTCCTAGTTTTCTAAGAGTTTGTTTTTCTCAGCATGAGTGATGCTGGTTTTTTGGTTTTTTTTTTTGCCGTACGCGGGCCTCTCACTGTCGTGGCCTCTCCCGTTGCGGAGCACAGGCTCCGGACGCGCAGGCTCAGCGGCCATGGCTCACGGGCCCAGCCGCTCTGCGGCACGTGGGATCTTCCCGGACCGGGGCGCGAACCCACGTCCCCTGCATCGGCAGGCGGACCCTCAACCACTGCGCCACCAGGGAAGCCCATGCTGGGTTTTATTAAGTGTCTTTTCTACACCTGTTGTGGTGATCATACGGGGGTTCTCCTCTGTTGTCTTGATGCAGTGATTTACAGTAATAGATTTTTAAGTGTTAAATCAGTTATATTCTTGGGTAAACCCAAGTTGGTCATGATGTCGTTGTTCTCGTTTTACATATTACTGTATTTTGGTTTGCTAAGTATTCTGTTTAGGATGCTATGATAACTTGCTTAGGCTTGTTTATGAGTGAGGGTGGTTCATACATTTTCCCCCTCATTCATCCTTTTCAGGTTTTGAGGTCAAGGTTAGGCGAGCCTCATATGGGAGGAGTGTTCCCTCTTTCTAGTCAGTTCTGTCCCCAACACTCCACTGAAGTTTTCAAAGTCACCATGACCTTCAATAGGTTTTCCATCCTTGTTTTATTTGGACGCATCATTTTGCCGACCTATCTTTTCTTCTTGAGGCACCGTCCCCTGCTGGGCGTCCCCTCTCTGGGTTCTCAGCCCCCCTGCTCCCCCCGTATCCCGCGCTGACGGCTGAAGCTCTTCAGCTCTGGCCCAGGCCCTCTTCCCTCTCCCCTCTCCCTGGGCGACTGCTTCCACCTTCCAGCCTCCCGGCTGTGTGTTCCCAGCATAGTCCTCTTCTCTGGACCCTAATCTTTTATATCTTCTGAACACAGACATCCACCTGGACACCTTCTAGGTACCGCAAACTCAGCACAGCCAAGAGGACCTCTGGCTTTTCCCAGGCACTTCCTTCGGTCTCCCCATCTCAGCACAAAGCACCATCACCCAGGTGACGCACTCCAATACACACAGGCCAGAGTCCTGGGTGCGAGATGTGAGCCTTCCCTGTTCACACCCTTTACCCAACTTCCCACCAAGTCTGTTTGCACCAAACATACCAAGTGCATTTCCAAACACGCCTGAACTCTTTCTACACCCACTGTTACCTGCTGACCTAAGCTGCCAGAATTCACCTGGGTACATGCACTGGCTTTAGAGCAGACACCACTGGGTGCCTTACAAGCCACCCTTCCCCTTCCTAATGGGGTCCTGATTTGGGTTCACATCTCTTTTCTCCCCAGGCAGTTTCTGTGCTCGGATGGAGCCGGTCTACCTCCCAGATCAGGGGGTGTCCCTACTTGGCTTAATCCAGGGGTGGCACGCTTTTTCTTTAAAAAGCCAGATGGTAACTAGTTCAGGCTTTTTCGGGCCACATGTGTGTCTGTCGCCTATCCCTCTCCCCAACGCTTTATGAATGTTCACCTCGGCCTGGGCTTGTGGACGGTACAGACACAGGCCACAGGCCGCGTCTGCCCAGCTGTGGTTCGCAGCCTCTGCTTTGACCACTTGGCACATTCCATTTTGCTGGCGGTTTGGGGAGGGCAGAGCATCCACGGGGCCCGATCAGGATGACTCCCCCGACCGCGTGCTGAAAGAGCACATCCCCCTCCGCCGGGGCACCCTCCCCGCCAAGGCTCCCTCATCCTCAACGGCTCAGCCCAAAGGCCTGTCTTCACAGGGAACCTTGCTGTGACCGCGCCCAAGTGCGGCGAGCTGCAGCTCCTCGGATGCACGCACCTCTACACGCAGCGCCCACGCTCTTGACCTTGAGCCTTTCCACACTGGGCCGTCGGGCGGGCCTGGGACGTGGGCGTCACGCTCTCCTCTTATGGATGAAGAAGAGGCTCCGAGCGGCCAGACGACATCCCAGTCACACGCTAACGAGGAGCAGCGCGGGTGTGAACCCTGTCCGACCCCAGCCTGTGCCCCTCACACCAGGCTGGCCCCCAGTTATCCACGCCCTGCCCCTCCCGCCCCGCCCCCCCGGCCACCTCCGGACTACGAACAACTCAAAGCAAGTTCATCGTCTTAATCGTGTGCCCCCCCCCACCCCCCGCCACCTCCGGACTACGAACAACTCCAAAGCAAGTTCATCGTCTCGCCCACGCACAGGCCACACTGCCTGAGGCATTAAACAGCCATCAGAAGGTTCTCAGGGTCCGGGCTCTGCCTGACGCGCCACAGTTCTCACTTCAGGCTGCTTCCCCGATAAGTATACAAGGCCGGCAATGAAGACCATGCTGACTGCCTCTGGGTTTACACATTTCAGGTCCAAGGCGCACAGAGGGGCTTCAGGCCCAGTCGGTGCCGGCCCCGGGATCCCAGCGAAATCCCCCTGAGTCAGAGCTCCCCCTCAGTCCCGGAGCTGGGAGCGCAGGTGGGTGCGTGTTCCCGGGCACAAACGGGGCTGCTCCGGGCCCATCTCCCGACTGGGGGCTTCACTGTGGGGTCTGGGAGACCCGGAGGAGGAGACTTGTCCCGAGCTGAGCACAGCCCAAGCCAGGAGTCCGCTCCCAGGAGCAAATGACTGAAGGTTTAGTCGCATCTGGTTTCTATCACTCCGGTTTCATGTTCTTAAAAAATATAGGGCAGGGCTTCCCTGGTGGCGCAGTCGTTGAAAATCTGCCTGCCAATGCACGGGACACGGGTTCGAGCCCTGGTCCGGGAAGATCCCACATGCCGCGGAGCAACCGGGCCCGTGAGCCACAACTACTGAGCCTGCACGTCCGGAGCCTGTGCTCCACAACGGGGGAGGCCGCGACAGTGAGAGGCTCGCGTACCGCAAAAAAAAAAAAAAAAAAAAAAAAGAGTGTTCTTCCTATGTTTTCCTCTAAACTGAGCCTGCACGTCCGGAGCCTGTGCTCCACAACGGGAGAGGCCGCGACAGTGAGAGGCCCGCGCACCGCGATGAAGAGTGGCCCCCGCTCAGGCAACTAGAGAAAGCCCTGGCACAGAAACGAAGACCCAACGCAGCCAAAAGTAAATAAATAAATTTAAAATATATATATATTTATATATAGGGCAAAAAATATGTCTCAGATAAATGTATCACAGTATACTGGTTACCACTCACTAGCAGGTGTAGCTTCCTGACTGTTTTAGAAACCAAGAAGTCAATAACCGACTTTTAGACGATAATCTACAAGTTTCAGTCCCCTCTCAAACAGACTGGGCAGAATGAAAGAAGACAGAGCACTACACATTTCTTTTTCAGACTCATTTTTGGTTGTACACAGGGACTACAGTGAAAGGGGCTCCAAAAGAACAAGAAAAAGGTTGTCCCTCCTCAGGATTAAATGATCGAAATGCACACTCCGCGTGGTACCATCATAGGCCTGAGGAAGCCATGACTGTGGCCTGGGAACAGTCTCAGCAGGACCGGCCGGGACTGTGCTTGGCCAGCATTGGAAGGGATGGGGGTCGGGTCACCCCGTGCGAGCAGAGGGGTGGCTCCCCAGGCCTGGGACGGAGGGCCAGAAAGCCAGGCCGGGACGCCTGCCCCCCGCTCAGGGCTGCACGGCTGCCACACTCCGCTGGGTTGTTGGACAAGAGAGTGGATCTGCACCTGCAAGCCTTGGGCACGTCCGTCCACGTAAAGCCTTCCTGAGCGCCAGGCTGTGAACGCGCACAGAGCAGCTCCTCGGCCGTCGGGCTGGGCACCTCACCCCTCCTTCCAGCCATTCCTGAACAGCCGGAGCTACAGGCTGAAACCAGCTCACACCCCCGCTCCTGAGTGGGCGAGGTCTTTGTCCTCAGACCGTTACAAGCCCTTCTGCACCATTCTGTCCTGGACGCAGTGCCTGTCCTAAGTCCTCCTTCTGATCGTGGGCTACAGCTACGTGGTCATGCCATCTGGTTCAGCTGGAGGAAAGAGGGGAGCAGCGGATCGGTGCTGTGTGGCCAGGGCTCCCAGCAGGTGAAGTTTCACACACTCATGTAGATTCTGTCACCCCGTCCCTGGGGCAGAGAGGGGACCAGCTAGATGCCCACAGGTGAGCTTTGGGGCATCATCTTTTCCGGGACACCGAAGTGCTATTTCATTTTCACAGTTTGCACGAGTGAGGTAAACAACAGAACGGGGTCTGGGGGGCGGGGCGGGGGCTGAGGCCTGGGTGCTGCTCTTTGCACTGAAGACCGTGTGGTCACAGATGCCAGCACCTCTGTGCAGACCCGGGGCCCCTTCTGGGCGTCCACGGGTCTGACACCGATGGTGAACAGGGGAAGGATGGGTTTTCCTCAGTAGGCTACAGGATCCCGCATCAAGGACCTTGAGCTCTCAGGTACCTCCATGACCCTCCCTGTCTGGTACGTCCCACGTCTCGGCCCCGGGTGCCCGGAAATCGCTCGCACGTCAGTATGAAGAGGCACGCTCTGTGAGCCATTCCGGTGGCGCAGAGAGGAATGGTCAGGGAGAACGCCACGATAAACCCGTCCCGGGAGATGAGGGCATCTGAGGAGGTGGAGTACGACAGCCAGGGGCACTCCCAGGCTCCTGGCCATCTCCAAAGCTGCCAAGAGGCCAGCCAGCCAGCGGGAGCAGCGTGAAGGCCACGGTCATGGCGGCACTGCTCTCTCCACTGCTGCTGAGATCCTCACAGCCCACTCCAGCTGGAGGGCAGGCATGTGTTTCCCTGCAGGTCACCGGGCTGGGCCAAGGCCTCTCCACCAACTCGGGGCTGGGCCCTCTGCCTTGCTTTGGCCAACAGGACATTTGTAAACACGGTTCAGAGGCTGGAAAAGCCCTGCGCGCCAAGCTTTGCCGTCCCTCTTGCTGCCGACAGAGCCACGCCAGCACAAGCAGCAGCCCTGGCCACAGCCCATGGGAGTGGCCCCTGCGAGTCCCAGCTAATATGGGCCACGCCCCGTTAGCAGATGAGCCGTCCCAGCTGCTGGCCTTCCGCATCATGAGCAAATAAACGATTACTTCAAGCCACTTAGTTTTGGGGTGGTTTGTTACACAGAAATAAAGTTCTCATGCACCATTTGTTTATTAACAAAAATAGGATGAATCCCTAGAAGGCATCCCAGGAGTCTTTTGATTTTTCCGTGTTGTCAACAAGCCCCCCTGTGGACCCTGTACTGGCATTTAGCCCTCGGGGAGGGCACTGGGCTTGCCTGGTAGCCGGCGGGCCCCAAAGGCAGGTTTTTCCTTTCCATCAGGTAGCAACCTGAAGCAGGGAACTGGCCGGCTGCACTTTCCCCTGTGGTTTATTTATGCTCCAGGCCACTGAACTCTCAGGGATGCTCAATTCTGTCCGACGGCTCTGGGAATAACAGCAGTAGCTAACAGTTAAGGAGTGCTGCGCTGGGGTCTTCCCCTGTATTTGACTTTTCTTCCCCATTTTAAACGGGAGCAAACAGGCAGCGGTCCACAGAGACGGCCTCAGGCCCCACAGCTGAGAAGGGCGGTAGCCACACGACCTTGGCGACCAGTCTCGGGGCACCGGCTCTAAGCAGGCGGAGCCCCCGGGCCTGCCCGTCACCCCTACCTGCGCCCTTGAGTCCGCCTGGTGGACCGCCAGCGCCCCAACTGCATTCAAGAACTAGTTCTCCCTATCCAACCATTTTCTGTTCTGAGTAGAACTGCAGCCTCGAGTTGCTTATTCTGGTCTTCGATGTTGCATTTCCACAGACGCTTATCATCCTGTGTGTAGATGTTCTCGGTGCAACCGTTGAAGAGCCAGTGAATACAGACAGAGGAGTCCGCTTACTGCACGGCTGCAAGAGGCTGTGAATGCTTGCACCACCAAACCCACCGACCCACCACCACCGTAACCGGCCATCTGGACTCGCTTCTGCTCTCACCCAGGGCGCCCCTCGGGGCCTGGGGGCGTGACCCCACTCTCTCCTCCCGACACGCCCCGATCTGGCCCCGCACGGGCCGGACGCACCTTCGCGTCCCGCTCCCGGCGCGCCCGCCAGCGCGGGGACTGTGCGGGCCCCACGCGGCAGGCGGCGGCGGGCGGCGGTCTCGTGGGCGGTCCCCGCCGGGTACCCCCCCCGCCCCCCCGCCCCGCCCTATCGCTCTCTGCGCCCCGGCTCCCCGTCCCAGCTCCTCGTCCCCGCTCCCCGTCCCCCGCGGACCGCAGGAAGAGCCCAGCGCGGCGTGCGCGCGCGCGCCCGTGCTGCGTCGCGGCGTCGGTCCCCGGCGTGCGCGCGGCCGGCGGCGGGGGGTGCGGGGAGGGCGGAGCCTACACCGAGGGTGGAGGGTGGAGGCTGAGGCGGTGGCTGAGGCGGCGGCCGGTCGGGCCGGGCTCGGGGCCGCGCTCGGGGGCGCGCTCGGGGCCGCGCCAGGCCACGGGCAGCGCGCCGCAGCCCCGGGCGGCCGAGCGAAGCTCCGCGGACTCGCGGTCCGAGTCTCGGTGCGGCGCGGAGCGGAGCGGCCCGCGGCTGAGGTCAGGCGGGGCGGCGAGGGCGGCGGGGACGGCGGGGACGGCGGGGGCTGCGGGGGCGGCGAGGCTCTGCCACCGCGGCCCGACCACGCCGCCCAGCAGCGCGGGGCAGCGCCGGGCAGCGCCGTGGCGGCGTTTATGTAAGCGCCGCCGGGCAGGTGGTGAGGCCGCGCCGGGCGCGCGGCTCGAGCGGGACCCGTGCTGCCCGGAGCGCTGTCCTGAGGGGCTGCGGGCCGCCTGGCGAGGGGAGGTTGCGCCCGGGACGGCCCCGCGTCTGCTCCCCGGGCGCCGCATCTGCGCGGGATGCTCTGCGCCGCGGGAGAGCGAGGCTGCGCCCCGGGATGAAGCTGCGCCCCGGGGCGCGTACGGGGAGTCCGGGGATGAAGGGGAGGCTGCGCCCCGGGAGGGGAGCCTGCGCTGGGGACAGCGCTGTCCCCTCCCCGGGAGCGCCGCTTCTGCCCCGGATGCGCTGCGCCCTCGGGAGGGAAGGCTGCGCCCCGGCACGAGGCTGCACCCAGGACGGCGCCCCCGCGCCCGTCCCCTTCGGGAGGGCACCGTGTCCGCGCGGGGTGCCCTACTCTGCGGGGAGTGCACCCCCAGGGTGAGGCTGCGCCCACGGTGAGGCTGCGCCAGGGACGGCCCCGCGTCCCTTCCCGAGGGCGCAGTGTCCGCGTGGGATGCTCTTCGCCGCGGGCGTCCCGGGGCGGGGAAGTTCCCGCGGGTGCCGGGCGTCTGGAGCGATCCGGAACAGTCTGGGGCGACTGGGGGCTCGAGGTGAATTCTGACGTGTTCAGATCTGCGGTAGGAAAATTACCGGGTAGTGAATGGGTCTGGAGGAAGGTGTCAGAGTGGGCTGTTGACGCTAAAACGGGTTGGAGTCCCAATTGGCAACCTGGGGAACCTAAAATGTGTTCTAATTCCTGTTTATATGTCGGAGACCCGCAGCGCCGTGTTTGGTTCGCACTTCGTATTTTCAGCGAGCTGGTTTGGGTTGTTACTTCTGATAAGGTTACTTTCTGATAGTGGTTAGCTTTTAGCCCTCGAAGTATAGGGAAAAGTGGCTTGGTGTCAGACTTGCTTCTCTACTCTTAGTGCCCTAATCAATTGATGATCAGTAAGTTTTGAGATTAGAAGTATTTAATTAATCCTCTTTGTTCTCGCTTAAATTTACCGTATGTTTTATTCCTTTGAAAGGTGCCACCTAGAGCTGCATTTTCCGAAACGCTGGGTTGTGTTAAGAGCAGTCCTGGGCAGTGTCTTTTGATTGCCATCTTTTCTTTTGAGGCTGAGATTCTTTTACCTTTTTGCTGAGGGTTTCCCTGAGGGGAAAGGGAGAAGGAAAATGCAAAGGTTGGCTGGTACCCTTCCTCCTGGGTGTGAGAGTTAGCTGCCCTGCTTGCAGGGTCTCTCCAGGGACAGGGTCCCCTCCGCAGGGTCACCCACAGCAGGGCTCATAAGTATCGCTGAGACTCAGTGAGCTGTCTGGCGATCCTGCCCTGCCCAGGTGAAGACAGGGACTCACTCGGGCTCTGCAAGGAAAGCGTTGTCTGTGAGCAGTGCCCCGTTTGATGTCTGAAGGTTCCTGGGACTGAATATATCCAGCTACACCTTCAACAAAATTTGAAGCTGTAGTTGGAAGGGGGAAAAAAAGAGGCCTTTCTGCAGGGGGCAGTGGTGAAAAGAAAATTGGTCCAGCTCTGAGAAATTGATGACACATCTATCTCGAGATGCAGCGTGTTTGTGAGGTCAGTCCTGGGAGGTGAAGAAAGGATAATTAGCGAATAACAGCTTCCACAAAAAACTTCTTGGCTTGTAGGCTACTTTAGTCCTCTGTGAATTTACTTGTCTTAAAAGCATTTCAACTGCTTTTAGATTGGAATAAGAAAATTTTTTAAATTTATAGTTGTCTGGTGAATGAACAAAGCAAACTAATTCATTTGGCAAGTACTTAATCCATGTCGTGCTGTGCTGGGCCCTCCCTGTTTTTGGCTCCTGGGATACGGTGCTGAACAAATTAGGCAGAGTTCAAAAAAGTTCAAAAGCTGGCAGTTTGTTTTATTAAACACTGTTACAGCATTACATTTTAAAAATAAAATTTATACTTTCAGTTATAAAATTTAAAAATGTATACCACTGAAATTTTTATTGATAGATTTGAGAGTATAAGCGTGCACGGTGTACACTCAAAAGGTACAAACACATAAGAAAACCTCGTTTCACTCCATCGCTAGCTGATCAGTTTCCTGTAACTGCTGTGACCAGTTGACTATGTATTGTCCCAGCAGTAGTCAAAATATACACACTGTTATAGATATGTTTTAATATAGTTTTTAATGTTTGCTATAAGAAACAGTGCTGCAGTGAATATTTTTTATACATGGGTGCAAGCAAAACCCACTAATCATTTTTTATTAATCATAAAAATTCATTAGCTGTAAGCTTTATGTAAGGGCTGGGTTTTATTCTCTTGAATGCTCTGATGAGCTTTGTAAGTACTTAGTACCAAGGAATTTATTTAAATAGGTTGGAGATAGTTAGAAAGTACATTTTGGAGATTAATAGGTGAAGTTATACATTTACCAGCCTATAAAAAACTTGTTTAAGAAAAATTGTCAGGGAATTCCCTGGCGGTCCAGTGGTTGGGACTTGATTCTTTCACTACCGGGGCCCTGGGTTCGATCCCTGGTTCGGGAACTAAGATCCTATAAGCTGTGTGGTGCGCCAAAAAAAAAAAAAAAAAAAGAGTCAATCTTAGTATGAAAGTGAAGAGCTTAGAGAGGTCCAGTTTTATTGGAAAGCTTGATTTTTTTGGTGTCAATTTTCTAAACCACAGATTTCCAAACCTACAATTTGGTGTGATAGAAATGCTGCTGTTTAAAAACAAAACAAAACAAAAAACAACTTTTAGAAAGTATGTTCATAATATGTGAGGTAGGAAAGGCAAACAGTGAGACTTTCGTTTAAAAATTGTATGTTAAAGTCATTATGATGTCCTTGTTCCTTGAGTGCCTTTCTTTGGAGTTACGCTTTGTTTGGAGTGTGGACCGAGGTAGTCACCTGGCCTTGCTGCCTTGCTTGACAACACTTGGTCCCAGGCCATTAGGACCAAATTATCACATTTTTTTGATGGTCTCATTAGTACTGCCGGCTGCTCTCCTCCTGTATGTGTGTACAGTGTTCTAGGAGTGTGCCAGAAAACGACTTTGGTTTTCAGTTTGTCTTTGTGGTGAATTTAAAATGTGAAGACGGGGCAGAGAGTTGCGGGGGGGAAGTAGCTCAGAGGGGCCTGGTATTTTTATGCGAAGTGCAGTGACACTGCTTGCATCTAGGGCAGATTTGTTTCACTCATGTGGTCGCCCCACAGGTATTGGTGTTTACCATGTGCCAGGTACTGTTCTAGGTGCTGGAGATGGGAGTGAACACAGCAAGGGTAGTTCCTACCCTCTGGGGATTCACATTATGTGGGAGATGAGGATCATAAACCCAAGCTAAAGTCCTAAGTGCTGGCCAGAGAAAACCATAATTTGAAAAGATACATGTACCCCAATGTCCATCGACAGATGAATGGATAAAGTAGATGTGGTACATATACACAATGGAATACTACTCAGCCATAAAGAGAGTGAAATAATGCCATTTGCAGCAACATGAATGGACCTAGAGATTATCACACTAAGTGAAGTTAAGTCAAAGAAAGACAAATATCATATGATATTGCTTGTATGTGGAATCTAAAAAAAAAAAAAAGATACGAATGAGCTTATTTCCAGAACAGAAATAGACATAGAAAACAAACTTATGGATACTGAAGGGGAAAGGGGGGGGAGGGATAAATTAGGATTTGGGGATTAATGTATATACACTACTATATATAAAATAGATAACCAGCAAGGACCTACTGTACAGCACAGGGAACTCTACTCAATATTCTGCAATAACCTGTATGGGAAAAGAATCTAAAAAAGAATAGATATATGTATATGTATGAATGAATCACTTTGCTGTACTCAACTATACTCCAATATAAAATAAAAATTTTTTTAAAAAGTCTTAAGTCCCAAGAGGGGCCAATCATCTAGCAGGTCGGGAGGTCTGAGGGAGCTGGGCGCCACCTGGCTGGGTGCTGGCACACGGAACTCTGGAGTCACAGCCTCAGGCCCAGGGTCCAAGCTTCCTGTCCTGGGCTGATAATAGCCCAGAGCCCAGTGTGGCCTGGGGTGGGAGGGAGGGGGGCAGGGAGTGAGCCCAGAGGCTGGAGGGCTGCAGCTTGTGGCAGCACCCTGCGGGGGTATGGGATTTAGATGGTGAGCTCAGCCTTACTAGGGCTGCCTGCCTGCCTGCCTGCCTTCCTGGTTGACTTCAGAGTTTTGGACAACAGAATGACATGATCTGATCCCTCTTTGAGAAGAATCACTCCAGCTGTTACGCAGCTACTGTTTATCGGGAGCTTGTGGTGTGCCAGGCCATTTAAGCGCTTCACATATGTTAATTAAAATCTCATGATTGTCTATAAGGCAGGCATGACTCTTAGTCTCCTGCCTTATATGTGGGTAAAGCTAGGTGCAGAGAGGCCACAGATAAGTGACAGAGAGGGAGTACTGCCCTGAGTGTCCGCACCGCAGGGACTCTCCACCTCCCCTGCCCTAGGCAGGAGGGGGCATCAGGGGCCCACGGTGATCCGCTGAGGCCGGCACCAGGGCAGGGGTGGGGAGGTCAGGTCCGGCTTCGTTTGTAAGTTGCAGCATTCGTTTGTGTACTGTTAACAGGAAAATGTTGCCAGTTTGCCTGTGACACAGTGCTTTCCTCTCACTTAGGTGTCATTTATTGAAAGAGCTCTTAGACTTTAAGCATAGACTTTACAATCATGCCAGTCTTGTGCTTTCATGAAAAAGGAAAATGTGAGTGAAATAAAGTAATTATAAAATGTCTTCACCTTTAGAATTTGGTTCCTCCAAATCAGCCCCACGGCATGGTCCGCTGTGCTGTCACCGTCTCTTGCCGAGGTGGCATTTCTCACGACTGCACCACTGCTGTCTCTGGGACGCGTCCAAGCTGCAGATACGCGATCCGCGAGTTTGGACGCTTTCTTGATCCTACCGGCAGGTGTTAAGGAGAGGTTTCCGGTCCTTAAAGGATTTGTGGACTGACCTGTTGATGGGTCACATTTCCCTGTCAGTCATGCCTCCTAGAGGGACGGCTGAGTTTGAGTGACTCCTCAGAGTTCCTGCCCCATTTCAGAGTCGTGAAGATGTGGGAGAACGCGGGTCTTAGCACTGAGGCGCTGTGGTGTGTTTTGCAGGCGGCCCATCGGGATTTTGCCAGTAGTCTCTGCAAGATGGAACAGCCCAGAGCGACCCCCAGGTCTCTGGCTAAGGAGCAGGCTGGCGAGGCTGTGAGGTAGGGAGGCGGGCCCACGGGTGGGTCTCCGTGCCATGCACACCAGGTGTGTGAGCTCGTGCGCTTTCATCCCCCTGTGCTTCAGTTTTCTCTCCCATAAATTAGGAAGAGCAGCACCTGGTCTTCTGGGGTCGGTGGGTCGAGAGCTGAGCTAATGCAAAGGGCCTAAAATAGTACTTCACTAACGGAGCTTAAGAGGGCTTACTTTGGTTCAAGAAGAGGTTGGGGCCAGATATGTAAATTTGGGGGTCATCTGTTTACTGCTGATGTTTGAAACCGTAGGCTGGGCTGTGGGTGTCCACACAGAAGATCAGGAGGGTGCAGACTGAGCCTGGGGCCTTTGGGCAAGGGGTCCACAAGAGGGGGAGGGTCCTGGATTTGATAAGAGGCGGGTGGCCTTGCGGTGGGGAGGGCTGGGTGGAGGGAGGGGTGGAGAGCATCCAGTGTGGAGGATCCTCTGGAGGGGGACAGGGTAACGGGACAGAAGCCGGAGGGTTGTGGACTCAAGGGAGTTTTTATTTTTGATTTTTAAATGAGAGTGATTGTCATGTGTTTTGGGCTGACAGGGACGATCCAGTGGAGAAGGACAGATTTCTGGTGCGTTGGGAAGGGACAGTGCAGGGGCACAGTCCTTGGGACGGTGAGAGGGGGTGGCCGGAGGGAGGGGCAGGGGCAGTTCAGCCCCCGGAGCGAGGCAGGGCTTCTGTGCGTGGGAGCCTTGGCGCACTTCGAAAATATTTCTAAGAGACGTGCTGCCCCTTTGAAAGGAGCGCATAAAATAAAATATAATTTTGTGCTCAGTCCAGGAAACTTGGGAATTGTGCTGTAGGACTTAGGATCTAGTTTCTTACTAGCTTCTGGTGCTAAACACACCTTGGGGCATCCTTACAGAAAGAATGCATGTGGAAATAGCGTTTTTCTTTATTAAAAAAAACTCACTCGTCTCTAGAAGTATCATCAGCTTCACTAGAAGTTGGCACCTTTTTTCACCAAATTTAGTACTACTCAGAGGACTAAGCAGACTTGGCTCCTGATTCGTGCTTCATTTGTCTTAAAGCTCTGGAGGGAAATGCCAGTTTTGCATCCAGGACGGCTGCCCCCACCTCCTGGGAGCTGGATGGTGTTGCTTTGGGCCCCTGTAGGCTTAAGCCCCAGTGGGGCAGCAGCACCGGCTTCTAGTTGCCTGGTAAAATGGTAAAACATCTTCCCTGCATGTCAGTTTGTACTGCTTGTGGTTATTTGGATTTTTTTCGGGTTTGGAGTTTCGAGCCATCAACCGTCTCTGTAGTGGAGTCAGCAGGATAAAATGCACAGGGCCCCCGACCCCTTGCGCTCCAGCCGCGGGGTGGGCTGGGGGGAGCTGGTTCCCACTACGCTGCCTGATCACGTCCCCCTGCCCTGCGTGGATGTGGACAGGTTTGGCCGAGGCCCTTCCCCGGCCGGATGCGGCGGGCGGGAGAGGTCTCTGCCCCGGGGAGCCAGCCTTCCCTCAGGGTGACCTGGCCCGGTGGGGCGCCCACATACTGAGCCAACGTGGAGACCGCTTATTGGAGTGGCCTCTGTCGGGGCATCCGTGGGGATGCCAGCTGTGCGGGCTCTCCTGGGCCCAGGAAGGGCTGGCAGCGAGGGGAAGAGGGCCCCCGGAGTGAGATGGGAGGCCCTGGTGGAGGACAGAGGCCTGCTCGGAGCTGTGCAGGGCGGCTGGGAGGAGAGAGCAGAGGAGTCGGCTGACGGGTGGGGTCCAGGGGGGGCGGGCCTGTAGGGTTAAGAAGGGCTCTTCGAGCTGTGGATGCTGAGACCAGAGGGATCTGAGGTGGGGATTCTTATCCCCTGGCGTGTGGTGTGCAGAGTATTTATTTTGATATATACTTATGTGTGGTCTGTCAGATACATCATGTATTGTTTATGAAACACAGGCACGCGTGTGCTCAGACTTCTGTTGGGTAGGACCTCGCCTCCATCTGTCATTCCTCTCCGTCCTCGCGAGAGACGTGGCGTTGCGCCTGTTTTTCAGATCAGGAACTGACAGAAGAGGTTCAGTAACTTCCTGGGAAGGTGGGATGATATTTAGCTGACTTTTATTAAGCTCTCACTACGTGTCAGCCATGGTGGAATCCGTTTAATCTAGTTCACTCCTGATGATAGTCTTAGGGCTCTCTGCCTCGTGGAACCATCCTCATCCCCTCTTACCTGGCTCACCTGAGTAGCTGCCTCACCGCCTCCTCCCGCTCCTGTCTGTTCAGATCCAAGCCTAAACTGGAGGCTAGATCAGAGCCCTGTAACTGCACTCATCTCAGAGGTGTCCTCTCCCGCCGCCCTCTGGGCGCCCCCTCCAGCCTTGGGGACTTGCCTCCGGCTTTCTGGCGGCCTTCACTCCTCCATACCCTCCCCACCTCCCCGCTGAGTGCCCTGTTGTCCGTTCTGTTCATCTGCCCTCTGTACCCACCACTCCCTCCCTTTCGTCAGCCTGCCTGGCAGAGTGGAAGCCTCAGGAAGGCAGGGGTCTTGTTCTGTCTTTATCCTCAGGGCCCAGAACAATGACTGGCAGATAGAAGGCACTTAGCACTGTTTGCTGAATGAATGAATAACTTTTTCTTACTTTTAATGTAGGTAGTAGAATCTGAACTCAGGCTGCTTGCCTCTGAAGATGTGTTTTTTCTGCCGGAGCATATGCACCCCTCCCCCCCGCTCCTATTGTACTTGGTGAATCAGTCATATATTTATGCCCCATATGTCTGTGTTATCTCCAGAGTTCTGTGCTTTTCTTTGTAGAACAGAAACATTTACAAAACATTCAAACTTGTTCTAAAACTATAAAGTGCAGTATAGCAAATTAATCTGTTGAAAACAGAGTCCTCAAGTTGAAAAAAAAATAGCTCTGTTCTGTTAACTGCTTTTAGGTGACATGTAATTGAAATGCATTGTCTTAAGAAATAACAGTACCTGTTGTAGAGAAGTAATATTCATAACTACATCTTGGTGAAAGTGAGAATACTTTGAATAATTCCAGAAGGTTTCAGAAAAGCAGCCAAATAAAATAAAAAATACTTAATTCACCATGGAGGCTCAAAGGATTGAAAAATTGGAAGGAACGTAGCTTCACAGCTGTTTGGTAGGGGAGCCAACAGAAGAGTTGGCTGGAAATGGGGGCACTGGGCCCTTCGTCCCCGCCCAGCTCTGACCTGGTGGGCTGTCCGCCGCAGGTTCCTTGACTGTGAAGGGGGTGGTCTAGTTTGTGATGTCCACGGTCACTGCATTTCTAGAGGACTGTTGTACGTAGGAGTCGAAAAACAAATTCTAAGTGCTTCGAGGGTCATTCAGTCAGATGTCAACAAGTATCTAACCTCCGAGCAGCCCTGTGTGAAAAGCACGCGGTGCCGGTCACTGCGCGGCTTTGGGTGCACAAGAGGCTGGCCTCGGCGCAAGGTGTCCTGTCACCTCCCTCTGGACCCGCAGCTTTCCCGGAAGAGGGGAGCAAGGTGGACCAGCAGGCGGGGCCAGGGGGTAGAGTAATGGACTCTGGCTTAGTGAGAAAACAACAGACCCCGGGGAGCCCGACTGATCCCTTTCTCTGGTTTCTTACTCTTAGGGGACGAGACTGTGTTAAATGTTGAATTAAATTGGGCGAGGATTGGTTTTTCAGGTTTGCAGGTCTCGAGCTTGTCAGAAATGAGTAAAGGTAACGCAGTAGTAGGTAATATTTCATCAGCCCTCTTGTATCCGGGAAGCGTTAGAAACTGAGGGCGTTCACACATGCACTGGGCAGGCTGGAGAGTACGGTTCAAAGTTGCTTTGTGTTTGTGCCTCTTCTCACGGGCCGTGCTCACAAGTCCAGTTTCTTTTCTCGTTTCGGTTGCCAACAGCCCAAGTTCCCTGCCGCTCCAAGTGTTCCCTCGCTTAGGGTGAGCGATCTCCTTGAGGAAGGAGTTTGCTCAAGGACGTAAGGCAGCTTCTCATCACCTGCGTGAGGCCGAGAGACGGCACGGTTCGCAGTTCCCGGTGGGCCGCTGTCACCTCCCGACGCCCAGCTCCCCTTCTCTCAGTGCCGTCCTGGCACCTGCTCAGGCTGCTTTGCTTGGGGGTGAGGTTTTGTAGGTGTCAGGTGGGCACAGCCTGCCTTGTCCGCATGCTGTGGCAGCACGAGGACAGGGGACTGGATTTCTGGCTTCTGCCTTAGGAAGGGGAACTCACCCAGGGAGATGTGCCCAAGAAGGGGCGGGTGGCTGCTGGGCCTCCACAAATGTAACCCCTGAGCGCTACGTGAAGGAGGCTGGAGAGCAGAGTTCACGCCGACACTCACCTGCTGTAGCCTGAGCACGAACAGCTTGAAGTCCGTCTACGGAGGTGTAGTTCCAGAGGCATAGGTGCTCGGGCCACAGTTTAAATAGCAATGGTGTGGCCTGTCATGTCTGCTCTCTTCTAGGCATGGATGAAATTAATTACATCAAATGCACATTTATTCGTCCTGATCATTTGGAATTTGATTCCTTTTCAGAATAGGAATCTACGCAGAGTAGTAGTCAAAAGGAATTCCTGCTCTGAGTTGGTCGTCTGTGTTAGGTTTTACCGTATGCCTGTTATGATACAGTGTTCTTTTGGTGGGATACTTTAGAGGATTATCCTTTCTTTCTTAATATATTAAAACTTCCTTTTCATTAAAAAGCTATCTAAACGTTTAAAGATCCTCATGTAGTGATTTTCTAAATTAACAGCTCCAGGGAAGTAGCAGCACAAGCAGTAAATAGTGAAGACTCACTTGCTGCAGGTAGAAACTGGTTCAGGGGTTGAGGCTGAGACCCTAATCCAGGAAGACGTGGAGTTTGTAGGAATGAATTGTAGGATGTCAGAGCTGCGAGAATTTAGGGCCACAGAGTTCAACTTAGATTTGACCATCAATGAAATCCTAGGGAAAAAAACCTTTTCCATCAAGTGTCAGCTGGTTTTTAGAAGTGATAAGATGACCACCTCTGCGTCAGGACTGCTGGCTTGTGGTCCTTCTGAATAAGTGGTCCACTGTCAGCCGCATGCAGACCAGGCTTAAATCTACACCTTCTGACGCCGACTCTGGGGATCTTTCCTCTTTGTATTTTTTTGGTGTCACGTAGTAGATGGTTTCCACCCACGTGCACATGAATGAGAGACGTATGTGATCATTGCACAGTGACGCTTTCTAGTCTTCAGTTTTATCCTCTGATGAAACCGAGGGTATTGATGATATTTCCAGAGGAAGAGCAGGTATTGTGTAAACCAGCCCAGCGCCCCTTACATTCTCCCTGAGCCATCTGCCCTGGGCGTGCGTGGCACAGCTAGGAAGGAGCCGAGCTTGATGAATTTCAGCGTTTCTCACCGGAAGCCTTGCTATAGGAACGGGAGGGCTTTCCCGATAGTTAGCCAGACTTCGAGCCACGCCGTAGCCCGGGAAAGGTGTGCTGGATTTGGATTCGTGGGGCAGAGCTCTGCTGCGAGGGAGCCGTGCTTCGTGCCCGCGGCCCTGTCCACGGCAGGCGTGTGCTTTTCACAGGGAGACCCCCCGCCCGGGTGCCTGCCCAGCCTCACTGGTGGTGGAGAGAGACTGTACAGATGGTGCGGACGGTCAGCCTGCGGTCCGAGCGTCCGTCTGTGAGTGCTCGGGAAGATGTGGGCAGGAAGTACAGCTGGGGGGCACCAGGGGAAGCTTTGTTTTCGCTTGCTTGAGAAGCTACCCTGAGATCCACCCTCAGGAAGGAGAGAAGTCAGCGATTTTCATGAATTTCTAAGCTGTGCAGCTGTTACCACAGTCCAGGTTTAAATGTTTCCATCACCCCAAAATGCTCCTTGCGTGTGTTTGTGGTAAATTCCCATTCCCACCTCCAGCCACTGGCAACCACCGATCTGTTTTCTGTTTCTCTAAAGTTGCCTTTTCTAGGCATTTCATGTTAATGGAATCATGCAATATGCAGTCTTTTGAGTCAGGCTTCTTTCACCTCACATAATGTTTTTGGGGTTCGCCCATGCTGTACAATGGGTCAGTAGTTATGAAACCGCTAGGTGGTGTTTTTGGGGGAGGCTCCGAAGAGCTACAGTTCTTTATGTCTCAGCGCAGAAAGAATTCAGCGAGAGGCAAAGTGATAGATAAGAAGTGATTTATTAGGAAAGGACACTTGTGAGTCTTACAGGCGGGTGGGCGTGAGGGTGCCGTGACCTGAGAACTTAGTGGGCTACAGTTTTATAATCAAAGGAAAAGTGGGAGGGGGAAAAGACCACCATCTTCCTCATTCTTGAGTAGATGTCATGCTTCTATCCTCAGCTCCTCCTCCAGGTTGCACTGGGGAGTTTTCTTGTCTCTACCTGGTCAAGCCAGGACTGTCATGGTGCAATGGAAAAATTATTTCAGGTGTCAGTACAGTGAGGGTCTGAAATGTCACCTTTCCATAAATTACTGTTTTTTATGTGTGCAGAGAGCATGTCTTAGGGGTCATTAACTTACTGGGGTCACTGGGCAGCATGTGGGTCTCATGCCACCATTGTTTTATTGTTTTGAGGCACGGCTCATGCTTCTGTTACATGGTTTTGTGGTTGAGCAAACCTGCTTTCTTGAGTGATCATTAACTTGCTGTTGTCTCCCAAAGCCCCCTAAAGTTCCCTGTCTGTCTGCAATCCCCTAATGGCATTTCTGAGCGATTTGATTATCCTCTTCTGTCCCTGTCGGTTTGTTCCTTTCAGTTGCCGGCTAGGACTCTGTTGTGTGGGGGTCGCACACCTCGTTTAGCTCTTCACCAGGGGTGGGCGTTTGGATCCTCTTTGCCTCTGTGAGTAGAGTGCTGCTCTGAGCGTGAGCGAGCGCATCTCTGTGTGGACAGGAGCTTGGAGTGGGGCTTAGAATGACGGCCTGTGTGACACTGACAGCACAGCTGCTCGCGGGACCCCTGGGCACGCTCTCAGGTCTGTCTCCGCGACGTGCCCCGCATGTCTTCAGTAGTGCGGACCTGTTACTTCCGGGATGAAGTACCGTGGACCTGAGGTCCAGCACAGGCGACCAGGGTTTCTTGTGGTGACACCCTCTGTGCTCAGTGTAGGACAGAGGAACTCTTCCCCAGTATTTGTTTTTTCCTTTCACTCATCAGAGGAAGTCCACGAAGAGCTATTAGGCGTGTTAAAAACCACCCTCAGCCTGCAGACTCCATGTGCTTTGCCCCAGACTTCAATGCTTTGCCCCTGCTGTCCCCTCCTAGGGATTCAGCCTGAGGACACGCCTCCAACAAGATGAAAACACAGATGGAAGTGACCGAGATGTCCAGTCAGGGGCGGGTGGATCGACTCTGGGTGACCACGTCACAACGAGCCGTGTGGAGGGGTGGGTCTCTGGCGATTTCCAGAACATGCAGGAAGGGAGCAGGGCTGAGTGCCAGAGGGTGTCGAGTGAGCTCCCTTCACATGAGAAAACATGCATATCTGCGCCTCCGTGCCAAAGGAAAACAGGAAGGAAAATCAAGGACGAAAGCGATTGGGCCCTGCAGGGGCGGGGTGGGGGAGCTGGAAAGGAGAGGGGGCACAGGTGGCTGGAGAGGTGGGCGTGGGGCTTCTCTGAGTGGACGTCTCAGTACAGCCCGACTCTGGGAACCGTGGACCCCAGAACAAAATACATGAACCTCAACCAGGATTGGGGGGACCCAGAATGGGATACAGACAGAACCAAAGCTCAGTATAGGACAAAACAATAACAGAGCTACAGCAGGGGTGGGGTGGGGAAGAAAAGAATCAGCTGGATGTTGGAAAACAGTACTTTTCTAGATTCTGTAAAGCCACAGACAGAAAGGGCTGCACACAGTACTGCCCAGAAACTGTCTGTTTCTCCAGGGGGTAAGGTTGCGGTGCGGACGTGTTCGTAAGCATGGAACAGTGAGTGTGTGGTGGGAAGGAGTTGCAGACGAGGGGAGGGGACAGGGGAGCCCGGGCTGGAGCCAGGTGTCAGTGTGCACCGCAGTTTCGAGTGTTTGTTCGTATGCCAGATGGTGCAGAGACACAGATGTTGGCGCTCAGGCCGCACAGCTCCTTACGCAGTGCCCCAAGGACACCCAGGTGCCTTCTCCGAGCAAAGAAGAAGGGATCCTCCAAGAAGATGCGACTGGACCCCCCCTCGTGGTACAGGGAAGAGCTCAGAAAGGACGGGGCCACGTGGGTGGGGAGAGGGTCAGAGCTGGTGGCTCTGAGCAAGGGCATGGGTGACGATGGTGTTGGCTTATAATCCGTAGAATAAAGTAAACGTCTATCACTCTGCTGATACACATGAATAATAATCAGTAAGCAGGGAGAAGGGGAGCCAAAGAATTCCAGTTAATCAGCGGGGAAGGAAGGAGGAAATAGACGATCGCCGTGAGGCAGACCCCAGGGCAATAGTTACTTTAGGCGGCACCCAGGACCGCCGCTAAGTTAGTGAATGAAAGTTTGAGGAGAAACAGGATATTTTTCTAGTCTCAAAGTTATCTCTTCCCCGAGTTACTTATTTATTGAAAAGGGAAAAAGAGTAACTTTAGAGCGGAGAAAGCCAGCAGACACCACCTCCCCCAGGAGACTGATGTGATACGACAGGTCGCAGTCACAGCTTCTCCCCCACGTGGGCGTGGGCACAGCGTGGGCACGAGGAAGCGGCAGGCAGACCCGGGAGAGGGTGTCCCGAAAACACCTGGCCGGGCTCTTCGCCGTCCACGTCCCGAGAGACGGGCCTGGAGGGGCCTAAGGAGGCATGCCAGCGAAATGCAGTACGGGCTTTCGAGGGGGTCCTGGGGCAGAGAGGATGTCAGTGGGAAAACTGGTGAGATTGCGGTAGTGGATCTCATGGTATTGTCCTGACTTTGATCGTTGTTCAGTGAGGCCATAGGATGTGACCCTTAGGAGAAGGTGGGTGGGGGCTACGTGGGAATTCTGCACCGCTGTCCACTGTCCCCACCCCCGCCACCGCCCTCTGAGCTCTCCTCGACTCTGCCTCGGAGGGAGGGTTCAGCGTCGTCCCAGGGTGAAACACTCTCTTGCCTTCTTAACTGGGAATTCTGGCCACCCCGAGCCCCGGTGTGGAGCATTCTGGAGACATGCGTCCCGTACCCGTGGCGTGGAGGGGCACGGTTCTTCCAAAGGGGGCATCAGAATCTCCTGGACCCGGTGGGAGGAGGTGCTGTGACCAGGGGTGCGGGTTGGGGACCTCGCACATGGCTACAGGGGCTTCCCTTCCTAGGTGTCCTTGGTCTTTTGATGTTATTATTTTTTTCCAAGGAGAAATTTAAGATTTTAATATATTCAGATTTATCAGTCTTTTCCTTTGCGACTTGGGTGTTGAGTCCTGTCCAAGAACACTTTCCCATGTCGCGAGTCATTCCTCCTTAATTTCTTTCAGCAGTTTTATATTCTGTTTTCCACATTTAGCCTATTAATCTGTGTGAAGTCTGTTTCTATACAGTTTGAGGCCAGGATCTAATATTTTTTCCTGTTGGCTAGACAGTTGCCTCCGTCATTGCACGGTCTGCCCTTTGCTCAGCGACCAGAAATGCCACTTGTATCCTAGCCTAAATTCCTCCTTCAGAAGGTGTCGTTTCCTCTTGCTTGTCGTTGTCGGGTGCCAGCTGTGGAGTTTTGCATGTGGATTGTGTCCCCAGCTCATCCTGGGGAGAGGATCACATTGTGCAGGCAATGCCTCTTCCTTTCTAATTTTTGCACCTTCCCCTTATTCACTGGCTGGAACTCGTGGTGCCAGGCCGAGCGGGGTATTGGGACAGTGGTGGCGGCCAGCAGCCACTTCTCTGGCTCCAGCTTTGCTGTGGACGCCTCCCATGCTTCCTCACTGAGGGTGATGTTTACTGTAGTCGTTTTGTACATGCCCTTCATGTAGTTAAGCAAGTTGCCATCCCACTTGGCTGAGAGTTTTATTAAAAATAAACTTTATCATTTACAGCAATAGAATTTTATTGGTTGCTTTTTCTGCATCTGTTGAGATGGTTGTATGGCTTCCCCTCCTATCTGTTAATATAGTAAATTTCATTCATAGATTTCCTGATGTTAAATATTCTTCATTTGCAGGAAAAACCTTACTTTACTTTTAACACTGACAATTAAATTTGCTGTTTATTTTCATTTTTCTCTTTTTTGGAATGAGTCCCTCCTCTCCGCCTCATCCCACGTGCTTTTTTTGAGACATAGTTTACGTACTATAAGTTACTGCAGTGGTGTGCTGATCAGTGCGTAACAAATGGCTTTTTTTGGCGGGGGGTGGGGTGGGGGACTGTAAAAAGCCCTGATTTGTAGCATTTGCCAATTTCCGTGGCATAAATGTTCTCACCATTACCTCCTATTTCAGGCTACTGATGAGCTGTTGGCTGGTGGTCCACAAAATTCCTGAGATGTAACAGTCGTCTCTTGAGGTGGTAGGAGCTGGCCCAGCTGCTGAGAGCCTGGTGCTGGGCAGCCTGGTGCTGGCTGTGCCTGTGTGGCTCACGTGACCATCTCAGATGTCCTCCGTGGCTTCCCCTGCCCACCTGCGTCAACACCGCACCTCCCTGGGGTCTGGCCTTCGTCACCCTGGGTCCTCAGCTTGGTCACGCTGCGTCCTCGCCCCGTCTTGAGACCTAGCGTTCTGTCCTGTGCATTCATAGCACCTCATTCCCCCCTGAGAACAGCCTCGGCCACCTTGTTTAAAGATAGTAAAATATCGAGCTCACAGTGAGTTTTACTGAAAAATTGAGCCTCTGACTCATGATTACTATTGTGGCACTATCTTTATTAGAAAACAGTGTGGGTTCTGTGATAGTAACTTTCCTGAGGGGCTGCTAGCATCATTATAATCATGTAACTTTCCATCTTCCTTAGTATAAATTAAGGCTTTTTTCATTCACTGATTTGTGCAGTCATTCAGCAGGCATTTTTTGAGCGTCTATTTTTTGAGTGTCAGGCATTTGGATTCCAAAGGTGTAGCAGTGGGTCAAGAACCCAGTCTCTTCGCTCATGGAGCACAGGTTCTGATATACCTTTAAATCGTGTGTCTTTCTAATCTTACCATCCTTGCCGTTCTCTCCTTGCTCAGACATCTACTTGTCTTTGCCCCTGGTGTTACCTTAAATCAACCCTGAATTAATCTGATTTCTTCCACTGCTTCAGTTTTGAAACTCCCTGCTTCAATGCTACTTGACGTTTAGCTTAACTACTTATATAATTATTTCTGCTTTTACCAAATTTTCACAATGAAAAGGCAAAGATGATTTTGACATTAGAAAAGGTCAGTGTTTTAAAAGGGTTGCGACAGTAGACTAACTGGAGAAGTTTAGTGAGGTGACACTCTTTATGGTGTGTGGCCTGTCGTCCGAGGAGGAGCCGGGGACGAGCTGACATCTTCTGCTGCAGTTCTGGGGGGTCCGAGGGCTGCTCCCCACCAGCATGGTCTCTTCTAGCTCCCGATGGCGTTAGGGTGTGTGGGGCTGTGCTTCTGGCAGCTGGGTGCTCCGAGGGCTGGGAGCCTGGTCACCGAGTGCTCTTCCGTGTTTGCTGCATGCCTTGGAACCGTGTGGGGTGGAGGAAGGGGGGGACCCTGTGCCCCTGTGGGCTGCAGTCCAGGGAGAGTGGCAGGCTTCCCTGGGGAGGAAGGGCTCGAGGACCTCGATCCGGGGTAGCTGGTGTGGAGGGCCGGCCGGGGGTCGGGATGCTGGCCGGTGGGCCTGAGAAGTTCACCTGCCTGTAGTTGTGCCAAAGTGACTGGGAGTTCTGCCTTTTGAATCCTTTGCAAAATTTGTTTTTAATTTAAAAATCAGTATTTTATTTTGATAAGAAAAAATGGTTCTAGTTTATTTATTCAAGCAACGTAGAACACCTCAGAGATCAGCTTCCCTCCTTCCTCTGGAGATGCGGAGGAGCAGTCAGTCGGGGTGTGAGAGCACAGCGGGGGCGGGTTTTGCTGCTGGCCCTCGAGCAGCCGTCTGCAGAGAAGAACCTTCCAAGGAAGGACGGGTCACTGTGCTGCTGGGGCCGTTGGTGCGGAAGGTGTGGCCTGGCCCTCGGTCGAGATCCAAAGCCAGCACCCGTTCTCGTTCCTCGCCCCACCCCGCTTGACACCGTCACCCTCTGGGGTCTCCGCTGAGGATGGACAGAAACTCTGGGGTGCCTTGTGACCTCTCGGGAATGCTGACCGGGCTGGCCCTCCTTTCTCTTTTGACCATTTTGCAACTGGCTTATGAGGAGGATTTCAAAATGGATGTCAAAGAAAACATCTTTCATGGGAATAAATACCTGTGGGGGGGGGTATAGTTATACGTTGGAATTGAGTCTTTGAAAGTAACAATTACGGGGACCAAGTCTTCACGTGAAGGTTGAATCCTCATAGATTACCTTTACATCTTAGAGTCAGAATTCAGGAACCTTTTGTCAAAAGTAATTTTCCATTGTTGTGCTCCTACTGGATTTTAAAAATGGATACATCTTATTTATTTGTACTTAATGTATGTCAGACTGATACTAATAGTATCACAGAATAGGAAAAACAAAACATCTCTCTATAAAAAAGTAATGAGCAAATTAGGGATTGTACAAAAACACAGCAGATGATGTGGAGGAAATCGGTGAAGCTCTTAATGGCTTAAATCTAACTCTTGAGTAATTATTTAAAAACTTTTAGTAAGTAAAGCCTCTCAATCCTATAAAATAGGAGTAATTCATCATCACCCGTTTGTATTTTTAGTTCTTTGTCTTGAAGATAGATCCTGGGTCCTAACGATATCAAAACTTGTATCACATCTGGTTTTCTAAAGCCAAGGAAATCTTTAACCTGTTTTCTGGAGCCAGCAAGGTAATCTGTTACTAGGCCATTGAACCCCTTTTGGGGAGTCTCAGGTCATCCCCCCGCCCCCCATTTACCCAGTCTGCACAATGAAAACCAGGAAACCCAGGCTCTGAGATAAGCAGAGTAGTCTTGGGAGGACGGAAGCAGCTTGGCTACTGACACACTGTGGGGTCACACCCGCTTGCGCGTGACTCTGGCCGGGAGGGGCCTGGCGGGACCCCGCTGGCAGGCACCGGGCCCCGAGGTGCGGAGTAGCTGCCGGATGCTGGCTTCCTTCACGCTTCCCGGCCGGCTCCGGAAGTGGATCCGGGCCGTGGGGTCCCTCTCGTGCCCTGGGCACCGCTGTCCCAGCTCAGCTTACACTCCTGCTGGCTGCTTTCCAGAAGCGCCCGCCGGCATCCCTGGCGATCCGCGGTCATCGGAAGAGAGAAGCGCGATCCTGTGGGCGCCGCCCTCGGAGCCTCCCGCCGCCGTCCCCTGACTCCGCGGCCCTGGAACACCTCGTCCCCCTCGGTGAGGCTCTGCTGTGCATGAGTGGGGCTGCGCTCTGGCACTGTGGGTGCACAGCTGTGTCTGAGAGGAGCCTCTCCTGGGAGAGGGCCTCGGGGCCCAGGGCCTGGGGAGGCACAGGCCGCGCTGGGGGCTGGGGGCTGGGGGTGCGGGCGCTGCCCGCGGGCCTCCTGGATTTCTCAGTCATAGTCCAGAACCCCCTTCCTCCGCGTCCCCCTCCCACCCCCCACCCCCACCCCAAGCACCTTAGGGCTGGGCTTCGTGTCCCCGCAAATGGGAAGCTCAGAAGAGGTTCAGTAAAATCTGATGGAATAACTTGCTTCAGGCGTTTCATATTCTGGGTGATTTGTTTAGTTGCCGTCTCCACTTGTGAGTCATCTGATTATTTGTATGGCTCTAGGTGATTGTAACCTTTTTATTCAAAGCGTTTGAAGAGGTGGTTTCTTGGTTTTAATGTTATGTATAATGTCCTCTTTGATAAGATGGGTCTCTAGTGATTTTGTGTATGAAAAGTGAGGCTCTTTTCAGATATGGAATAAATCAAATTATTTGTTCAGAAACGTCCAGAAGTAGATTTCGCAGCTCTGTGGACAGCTGGGTTTAAAGCACAGTCTTTAATGTGTATTTCGAGTCTCATTGAAGACCCAGAAGATCAACTAACGTCAGGCTGCTTGCCTGTCTTTTTATTGAGGGCAGGGCTTCCCAAGTGCTGTGAGCCCACTTTGGACCTAATGCTATTGACAGTTGTCCGAAATTACCTTTACGTTGGGAAATCTTTAAGTAACCTTTGGAAAGTTTTGGATTCATTCCCTAGGGTGCTTTTGACGTGGACCTGGTGGGAAGTGTCCTTTGGGTGTTTTGGCAGCACCACCACCAGGTGCCCTCACTGCTGTCTGGGCTGGTGTGGTCGCCAGTCGGGACACCCCCTCTGCCCGGAGAAGCAGCCCCCGGGCACCCGTGTCTGCCTCGGTGGGCCCTGTCCCCGCCTGGGGCACGGGTGAGCTCATGGTCCTCGGGCGCCAGCCCGGCGGGTCCTCTGTGCACTCGGCGCCTCCCGCCTCCCGGCCCCACCGTCACCGTCTCCTCGTCTGTTGGGGTCATGCAGGCTCGCCATCCCTCCACGTGGCTCTTCCAGCCCCCAGTGACCTGTCCTTGTCAAGGGCAGCGGCCAGCATCCTGTTCCTGTCTTGCTCAGGCTGTGCCAGTCTGGCTTCCCGCCCGCCCTCAGCCCGAGGCCACGCTCCCTCCTGCGCCGGGTGCCAGTGCCTCCGCCGCCCCATCCCTGCTCCCCGCAGGCCTGCTGCCCTCAGCCAGGCCTGCCAGCCTCTCCTCCCAGCTCTGTTTCTGTCTTCCCGCTAGAGCCCTGCTCGGGGCCACGGGCGCTCCTCCTCGACTTTCCCGGCTCAGGGTTTGCCCTCATGCAGCCCGCCCTTCATCTGGGCCCTGTAGGCATCTTTCTGGGGGCACGTCCCGTCAGGAACCCCCACTGGGCCCCTTCCTGTGACTTCCCGTCACACCGGGGAAGGGCGCTCCCTCAGGAAGGAGCTCACAGCCCCGCTCCCCGGCCTGTTCCCCTCCACTTGCCCTGCTTGCTGCTCCGGCCCCACCCCAGGGCCCGAGTGTCTGCTGTCCCTCCCGCGGGCGACACTTGCTCCCCGTTCAGCCGTCCCCTAGCCGCTCCCCGGCCGCCCACGTGCCGCTTGTCTGCGCCCCGTGTTGTGGGCACTCGACACGCCCTGTTTGTTTGTTTGCACGTGTGCTGTCTGTCTCCTGCCCTGGTGTGTGAGCTTCTGGAAGCCAGGGGCGGTCCTGGCCACTGGTGTAGCAGGCCATTGGTCCCGGGCCCGGGTTTGGCTCATGGTTGGTTCGCGGCAGGTAGCGGACCACCTGGCTGCTGTGGCTTCCGACTCCTGGGCCTCCCGTCGGGGCTGGGACCCTCCGTCTCGCCACTCTGCTGTTCCATCGTCATGTGTGGCTCCTTGGCCTTGAGGCGGCTGTTCTGAGGGGAGGCAGGGGATGGGGTCTCTTTCAGGGGCCCTGCCGCCACCTCGCCGGCGGGGAGGGTATCGCGCGCGGCACAGACCGTACTCCCCAGGATCAGGCTCTGCGAGGAGGGGTGAGACGGTGCGGGGGAGGCCAGGGCCTGCCTGGCAGGGGCTTTAGAGTGTGAGCTCCTGTCCTCCGCACGCATCACTTCCCGGCGCAGGTTCCGGCCAGGAGAGAGCCCCACACCCCACAGATGGGCCGACTTTATGGGAAATAGAGGACGGGGCACTCATCTTTCATCTCAGATTAGACAGACTGACCCACCTGGTGGCGAGCACGGTGGGGCCAAGTGCAGGTGCCCTCGGCAGGGACGAGCCCCTTCTGCGCAGTGACCCGAGGGCGCAGTCCCTGGGGTGGGCCGCCCTCCCTCCAGACCACTGTTGCCCACGCCTCCCTCCTCGGGGACGAGCTGGCTTCTCCGCACAGGGTGACGGGAGCAGGAATGCGGCCCCCTTGTCCCCCGTGGTCTTTGCCGTCTCCCGTGGGGGAAGCCTGGATGCGGGGCAGCCTTGGGGACGGCGGCCCCGGCCCTGTCCTCGTGCAGCCCCCGAGGCAGCCCCCCTTGTACACCTCTGCGAGCTCCCCCGGGGGACCTGCTGACCCTCGCCCCCTTCTTGCTGCCTCTCTCTCGGCTTCTGAGGAGAAACCCACCCAGGGTCGATTCCAGGACCGTCATGAGAGCCGAGGGGAGCCTCTGGGGACACTCGTCTGGCATTTGGGAGCCGTCCCCCCCGCTGCGTTTCCTGCAGGGAAGGGGCTGGAGGACTGGGTTTCCTCCGCAGCCCCCAGAGGTGGGCGAGAGCAGGGGGACAGGCCCCTTCGGTTCTTCAGAGAGTGTTGTTCACCACCAGGTGGTCCCAGTACCTCCTCTTTGTTAGTTGATGGCGAAAGGGCATAGCTTTGCTGGAAAAGTGGAGGTGGGCGTGGGAGCTTTGCTGGAGGTCTGGGGTGCAGAAAAGGAGGCCGGCGGAGGGTGTGTGGGCCACCGCGGGTAGTGGTGTCTGTTCTGAGAAGTGGGTGAGCCACTGTGGCGGGGGTCTGTGCCCAGCGTTGCGGTGTGGAAGTTTCGATGGTGCAGGCTGGAGAACCAGTGTCGGTGGGGCGGGGAGGTGGCCTGCCCGGAGGGAGGCGATGGATTAGGGCAGGGGGAGAGCTCGGGCACGTTTGGGGCTGCTCAGGGTGAGAGGGGGTGCCTTTGCCCGGCCAGAGCTTGCAGGGAGCCAGCTTTGGTGGCGGGCGGGCCGGAGCAGCAGGTCTGTCTGGACGCGCAGCCTGGATGCTCAGGCGGTTTTGCTTTTCCACCTCCAGCTCCCGCCGGTGCTCTGGGCCCCTGGCCTGACAGGCAGCATTTTGCACCTCCCTCTCCAGGCTGACGTTTCACAGGCGGCCCAAACTGAACATTTGGAACCAATCACTTTATTTTCCTCAATTTTCTACCCTTTTTCCTCCCAGTGAATGTCACAACACCCTCAGTTGCTAGAGACACTTAATTTACCTTTTTCCCCAAACCTTATGTTCAGGGTTTTTAAATGTGTTAAAAAACTCACCTTTAACTTCTAAAAATTATTCAACATACAGAAGTAAAGCAGCAGCATTTGAAGGTTCTATGATATTATGTGTGTCTGATCTCTGGGTCATTCGTGGGGTGTGTAGGAAAGCAGAGTGCACAAGCGGACTTACTCACTGGGCCTGGATTTGGGGATGATCTGCTGTCACTGTGTTGGCCCCTGTCACTTACGGTCCCCAAGTCAAATGTAGCCACCAGCTCCTAAGAGAACAAGTTACAAGAGCTCTGTTGATGGGAGACCTGGCCACTGCCCGTCACCCACAGTACAGAGAAAGGCTTTGCACACCACCCAGTTGTTTTCTGACTTTATAATTTAATGAACCAAAGTAAAGGTAAAATATCTTTTGATTCCCAGGTGCCCAGACTTCCTGAGCCACATCTTCAGTTTACTGGGATTGCCCCATCCCCTTTCAGTCTGTTCATGGAGTGGAGGGAGGTGTGACCTTGGCGTTCATGTGCTGCACACCGGTGGCCGTGGGGTTCTGCTTTCTGGGTCCGTTTCTGCCCGTGAGGTCGAGGCGTGGAGGCCGGCGAGGCGCGGGCGCCGTGTCCACGCTGGGCAGGCCCTGACGTGGTGCCCCTACCCGAGGACCAGCCGCAGAGCGAGTGGGCCCAGGGGTGCCAGCAGGGCGAGCGGGCCGGGCACAGGGCTCGGGCCGCAGGCTTTGAGCTTGATGCCGGGCGGGGCCCGGCTCTCCGAGGTGTTGCCCGCCGGGGTCGGGGTCGGGGTCGGGGTGCGTGCACTGTCCGTGGGCTCCGTGCAGGTCTGCGCGGGCAGGAGCAGGCCCACCAGCAGTAGCAGCGCCGGCGTGGTTGGCGCTGCCATGGCCGTGCTCTTTGGCGCGTCCCCGGTCTGTTCCGGTGGGGCGGTCGCGGCCGGCGCTGGGGGAGTCTGCTCGGCTGAGACCTTCTGGGGGTCCTGTCGGGCGAGGTCTGGGCCGCTTCACCTGGCGAACTCGCGCTGGTTGCTGTTAACGGCCTGCCCCGCGCCCCACCCCGCGCCCCGCGCGCCCGGCCCTGGGTCAAGGGCTTAGGCAGACGCCTGCGCCAGGTCCTCTCCCACCCGCGCCGCCCCCGCCTGGTTCCTCAGAAACCCCGGTTCAGATATTTTAGGGGATACCGGAAAACCTCACCTCCTGAAGTATACACACAGAGTTTTAGTTTTAAATACCTTGAAATTATACTTTTTCTTAAGTATGCCTGTGATATAACTAAAACAGTATTTGGCTAATGCTTTGGTTTTGCTCATGTATAACATTTCTTTCCTGCCCTGGAGTTTAAGGGGTAACTCATTTCTCAAGTAAGTCAGGGATCCTTTCGCTTTGGGGAGTTACGGTGAGCCCCACCATCTTTCCAGCTGTGAAACTTCTCTCCCCAGGCAAAGCGTGTTGTGAAACTTTCCAGATACTGTGTACTCCACAGAAACATTTGAATATTTTGGATGCTCATCATGTTAGTAGACCAGAGTCTCTGCTGATTGTTAAATGGGAAGAAGAGCAACTTAAAATTGTGGAAGAGAAAAAGAGTAGACACCGTGGAATGTCCGTCGCCAGACTCGGTCTGCTCTAAAGCAAGCATGCTTTGTGTTTATTTTTAGTTTAAATCAGAATTGTTAGTATTCTTTTTCTTACTTAGATTTGGTCTCTACTTGTTGACAACACAAGGGTTTAAATTTTTTTACATTTTTAAAAAGTATGGAAATAATACACATCCTTGGAAATAATTATGCAGGCAGTTTAAAATGAAAAGTTTAGGCTTCCTCCCCCATCTCGCTCCCTGCAGGCCACCCTTTCCACAGGACCACCCAGTCAGTGTCCAGTGGGAGAAAGCCATTCCCCCAGAACAGAGTTGGGGTGCTGTTACCAGAAGGAGGAAGATGGATTCAAGGTAGGCTCAGCTAGCTGTCTGCCACAGGTGTATTTTTTACTGTGTAACCGCATGCTCCATAAACGAGCATACAAAAAATAGTGAGGGTTCCTTTCTAAGACTGTGCAGGAAATAGCCAACATGATCCTGGAGCCCCTGATAGTGCCAGGAAGTATGGAAGTGCAAAAAAATACCAGCCCCCACGGATGGGTGTGTCGGGGGGACAGCGGAGCCAACCGAAGGAGCTCCCAAGGGCCAGAGCTGGAGCCGGTTCAGCAACAGAACAAGGTCGTATTGGATCATGGCCCGAAGAATAA
>NW_021146075.1:0-4758 GCF_002837175.3 Physeter macrocephalus
CTTTTGAGCTACAAAGGCAGAGTGAATAATTGCAACAGAGACTGTGTGACCTATAAAGCCTAAAATATTTGCTATGTGTCCCTTTAAGAAAATGTTTTCTGACCGCTGGTTTGAAGCCATTGAGCTTGGGAGTGCTTTGTTACACAGCGATAACAACTGATACAGAGGTGCTGTGACAAAGGGACTGGTGGGAACACAAAGGAAGAATTATTAGTTGTCCATTGACTATGAGTTGGAGTGGTTGGGAGAGGCTCTGTAGAGGAAGGGATGATACGTGTGTCCTGAGTTTAGTGTAACCTTGGACTTAGAGGGAAATGATGAGGAAATCAAGGGTCAGAATGATTGTGACCAGGCCAGTCACGTGGCAGGTCTCCTGGTTCCTGTTCAGGGACTTTTTCCCTTGTTCAAGTAGGCAGTTTAACATTTTGGGTAAGAGGAAGCGCCATGGGGCCAGACAGAGCTGGTCTAGCTCTTCCATTTCTGAGGTGTGTGATCTTGGGCGCCGTAATTTCTCAGTAACTTAGTTTCCGTATCCATAAAATGGGGAAAATGATACTAATCTCATAGAGTTGTGAAATCAAATGAGCTGATGGGCACAGGTATATCACTTTATGATTATGATTTATGATTATGCAGAGATAAAGACAGCTTAGAAGTCCTTGTCATGAGACTTTCCCTTTTAACCAGGGAGAGAGATTTCAGCTAAAGGTAAGTTGCTCTAGTGCTGGAATTTCTGATGGGATGGATGGTTTGGAACCCATGAAACCTATACCACTTGGGACTATCTGCGGACTCCCACCACCAACAGCTTCTTGGGGCCCCCATTCTGGGCTGTCCACTCTCTGTTTCACAGCCCACTACAAACGGTGGAAGAGCCTGTGGGCTCAGGAGGTTCAGTCACTTTGTACTTATCTTTAAGCTCCTGTTTCTCTGGGCAGGGACTGAGCCAATTCACATACCTGTTTAGAGGATGAGGGCAAACAAAGGGTCTGGAGCCAAATTCCAGACAGAGCTCCTTTGAGCAGCCACTGTACGTCAGGCCCTGTGCTGGGATCAGGGGGAGTCAGAGAGGGTCTTCCCAGAGCTCAGAGTCTGCTGTGGGAGGTGGACCAGAAAGCAGATGTCTCTAACACAAGGTACTAAATGTCGAGGCTGAGGGGAACCTGGGGCTCCCAGTGGGGGCACAGCTTAGCTTGGGGCTCAGGAAATGACCTTCAGGGTCAGCCTGAGCTGAGTCTTCCAGCGAAAGTAGAAGTTTGCTGGAGAGAGACTGAGGGAGAGCGGTGTCCCAGGCAGAGGAAACAGCATGGGCAAAGGTAGAGTGATGGAACAGCACAGCCTGTGCAAGGCATGACAGGGGCCTGGCGTTGCCTGGCACGGAGTCCGAGTAAAGGCAGATAAGATGAGGGAGGCCAGCAGAGTAAGCAGGACTTACCTCTCATAGTCACCGAGAAGACTAAGGCACAGAGGGACCTGGCAGAAGGGTGACAGGGTAAGTATGCAGTGTAAGGGATGGCAGGGACCCTGTCCATGGGCCACCATAACGGGTGATGGTTTCCATTTTCTTGGCCCCCAGGAAGGGCAGGGAGTAAGGAAGTTTCCAGCATCATCTGGGGCCCATTCAGCTCTGAAGCCCACTGTGGTTTCACCATCGGGTTACATTCTATTTCTTACTAAACCTAAGAGGAGATTGTATCATGTTGCTTCATAACGTAGGGGGACATGGAAGGGGCTGATAAACTGTGTTGAGTGTGTGAGTTGAGGATGGAGGAAACAAAGAGGAGGTGGAGACACCCCATGTCGTGCCGTGTGGTTCCCAGAGGTGACAGTCAAGGTCTAGGGACAAGGCCAGTCTCCAGAGCTCAGAGGAGACGTTTGGTAAGCGTTTGGAAATCCTTTCTGTTCTTCCAGATGAATGAAGAAGTGAATCCAAACCTGGAAGTGGCAATTTTAAAAAAAAGTCCCATCATCACTTTGGGAGCTGAGATGTCCAAGTGTCACAAAAGAGAATTTCTCAATGAGGAACTGGCCAGCAGGGCAGAAAAATACCCTTTAAAAATACTTCCTGCTAGAAGTCAAATGGTAGGCAAACAAGAGTTGCACCATCAATGCAGTGTTCTTCTGGGGTCATTTTCTGAGTTTTGAGTAGGTTGGTTTCTACAAATCCAGCATTTTGCCTCCCCATCACCAGCTCCCCCAAACTCTAGCCACAGAGTTGGAGCTTCCAGCTGATCAGCTTGGGCCGGCATTGATGGGGAAATTGATGATCGGTCAGTAGGCAGCGAGGAGGGAGGCAAGCGCTTCCCCGATTATTTTAGAGTCAGAGTGACCCAGGGCATTGGAAGGCCTGCGCTCCATTCCTCTGCCCTCACCCTGACTTGTGGGGACCATCTCAAATCAGCGAAGAGCAATTCCACTTTGTACCTGGTAACCTTGGGCTGGAGACCACTGATGTGCAGAACTCATAATCTCCCACTCACGTGGAGACTGTAGGAAGAGTTCCACTCCCCCTCCACTCTCCCACCATAGGTCACTATTCCTTGACCTCCCATCACCTGGCAGGCCCTGTGCTAGGCTCAGGGAAGGAGAACTTGGTGGTTGAAGGCATGGGCCGCTGAGTTAGGTTCATTTGGGCTGGAGCCCTGGCTCTGCCCCTCACTAGTTGAGTCACCTTGGGAAAGCTATGAACCTTTTTTAGCCTGAGTTTCCATATCTGAAAAAATAGGGATGGGCAAACTTTCCCCACAGGGAGTAAACGATACCATGAATGTAAAGGGCTTAAGACACGCTTGGGACATAGTAAGAACTCAGTAGGGGTGTGTATGTGTGTGTGTGTGTGTGTGTGATTTAAGCACCTTCAGTTGGTGCTTGTGCTGAGTGTTGAGGACAGAGCAGCTTGTGGAGGACCCTGAGAGCTGGGGCTGCAGGATGCCTGGTAGGCGTTTATTCAGGTCCAGTCTGTGCCGGGCTCTGCACCAAGCAGCGGGAAACCTCTGAACGGTTATCAAACCGTCGCCTCTGCCGATTCTTCTCCGCGGTTCACCAGATCCACTCCCTGCCCTGCTCTGTGCCCTGGAGGCCGACCCTGCCAACTGCGCCCCCCAGCTCCCTAGCCACCTGTCTCCTGAGGGCCCTGGCAGGAGACCAGAGGGCAGAAGGGGAGAGAGGTTAACATCTTTCAGGGCAGCTGTGCTTCTCCACCATGGTGGCTCCCATCACTCTCTTCGAAGCCTCCGGGACCACGATCGCCTCCCTCTGTTCCTTCAGGGGCGTCGTGGCTTCACACTGCTGCTGGTCCCGGGATCCTCAGCTCCAGCCCCCGTCTGTAAACGGTCCCTCCGTCGAAGGCTCTCCATCTTCACCATCTGGGGTAAGTTCTGTCATCTGCTGGCACCCTTATGGGTACACCTAACGTTCCTGTTATTATGGATGCTCTTTTAGGCTGAAGTTTCCTTTTCTTAGGATGAACTTCCAGCCCCCCACCTCGATTTCATCTCTTGGGCATAAGCGAAGCTGCAGATCAGCAGGCTAGAGACTCGTGGAGGTTTGCCTCACCTCGGAAGAGTCTCGGTTTGGCTTTCAGTTTCCTTGCCTGCTCTGGGGTGGCGGTCAGCTCTGGTGGTTTCGGGGTGCTCTCCACTGTGAGGAGGAGAAGGGGGAAGGTCAGCAACTGCCCCCAGCTGTGCCTGCCAGGGGTGCCCGCTGGCAGCTGACAGCCGTTCACAGTTCCTTCTTCAGAGCTGCTCTGCGCCCCTCCCTCCCCTCCCTACATTACTCAGCCACTGCCTTCTGCCTTCTCACCCCCCCTGCCCAAAGGAGCCTAATAGTTCATTCTCTTATGCAATAGATCTGCATAGAACACCTGCTGTATGCCTGGTCCTGGTCTAAGCAATGAAGATACAGCACCAGTAAGACAAGCAATGCCCCTGCCCTCATGGAGCTTATATTCTAGTGGGAAGAGATAGATAGCAAACAGAGATGTACGATCCTAATTTGTCAGGTGATGTTTAGAGAAAAAGTAAAGTGGGATGAGGAGGTTAGGAAAATTATGGGATGGGGTATGGGAGCTATTTTATAAAGGTGCTCATGGAAGGGGTCACTGAGAAGGAGAGGGAGGGGTCCCTGCGGATGTACCGGGGAGAGTGCACCAGGCAGAGGGGACAGTAGGGGTGAATGCCTGGAGGAGGGAACGTGCTGCCCGGTGTATCCCAGGAGGAGGGCTGGAGGGGAGTGCAGTGAATGAGGAGGGCAGAGGGGGAGGTGAGGTCAGAGAGGCATGGCAACAGATCCTGTAAGGCCTCAAAGGCCGCAGGGGTGCCTGTGGGTTTTGTACTGAGTGAAATGGGAAGCCTGGGGTGGAACAGGGAAGGGATGGAGATTGAAGGATGCCTCTGGCTGTTGAGTGGAGAACACAGGAGGCAGAGGGGAAGCAGGGAACCAGAAAGGGACCATCGCAGTGACAATAAAACCCACCCCTACCGCCACCACCACTGTATCCGCCGGAAGCCAGTCCCGTTGACGTAATCTGCCCCAGGTCCTTGCGAGGTGCTGATTGCTATTGTCCTCACAATCAGCAACATCGTTATCACCCCACCTGCTGTGTGAGCTTATGGAAATTTTTTTTTTTTTTTTTTTTTTTTCCGGTACGCGGGCCTCTCACCGTTGTGGCCTCTCCCGTCGCGGAGCACAGGCTCCGGACGCGCAGGCTCAGCGGCCATGGCTCACGGGCCCAGCCGCTCCACGGCACGTGGGATCCTC
>NW_021146075.1:4786-38935 GCF_002837175.3 Physeter macrocephalus
GCCTCTCACCGTTGTGGCCTCTCCCGTCGCGGAGCACAGGCTCCGGACGCGCAGGCTCAGCGGCCATGGCTCACGGGCCCAGCCGCTCCACGGCACGTGGGGTCCTCCCGGACCGGGGCACGAACCCGCGTCCCCTGCCTCGGCAGGCGGACTCCCGACCACTGCGCCACAAGGGAAGCCCTGGAAATTATTTTTGCTATCTGACATTCAGTTTCCCCATCCCTAAAATGCAGGTAATAATATCTACCTTTCAGTGTTGCTGTGAGGATTTATATCACTCGCATACCATATCCTCATAGAAAGTGATGTGATAACTGTTCTTCCTATAACCTATAACTGAGGCAGTAACTTGTCTCCTACCCTCTTCATCCTCTATGGGTGTGGAGGTCATCTGACTTGGAGCCTGGTTCCTGGTGGGTGTATAGGGACTGTTATCATTGGAATGATAAGATGTCGAGCCTTTCTCCTCTGAAACCAGGCTGTGATTGACAGGTGTCCATCAAGGTGTAGATGGCAGACCCTGGAGTTGTTCAGAGCAGCCAGGAGGGCGGGTGGACTGGGCTGGTCAGAGAAGCTTCCTCAGAGAATGTGGGACTGGAGACATGAATTGGAGGGACATCACGGGGGGATTATTGCGTTGGCCAAAAAGATCGTTCAGGTTTCTCTGTAAGATGTTATGGAAAACCCCGAACGAACTTTTTGGCCAACCCCAATATTTCGTGCCTCTAAGAAATTAAAGTCTGTTAAATCCACGTATTAGAGTTACCATCCCACGCCTGTGGGGCCCTGGCTCCAGGTCAGGCGTGGCTCCCCGCAGCAGGGGCTTGGAGTCAGGAAGCACTGCCTCTGGATCCTCTCTGTGCTGCTTACCAGCTTGTCATTAACCTCTCTGAATATTTTTAGAAACAAGGATAACGACACCTAGCACATAGGAGCTTGATAGGAAGATAAAACTAGTGAGATGCTGATGGCAAACATTCTTCAAAGGCTACATGGCAGTGCACAAAAGTGAATCACAGTTATTCTTTCCATTGTCCACGGCCAAGCACACTTGCACTGCTGTGATGAAACGGCCCCGCAGAACACCCTTTGATTTTGGACCGTTCTCCCGAGCAGCTGTCCTCTGCTTTCCTAGAACACATGCCCATTCCTGCCATCCTCACGTCTCTCTAAAGACTCACTTCCTCCCCAGGAGCCTGTGCAGTCAGGGAAAGGGTACCCATTTTTTTCTGTGTCACTGAAGGGAGGTTGCTTCTTCCCCTTACCTCTCCCTTGCCATGTGACCTGGGGGAAACGACTTTCTCTTTCTGGGCCCCGTTTCCTTGTCCGCAAAATAAAGATATTTCTCTGGATGACCTCTCAGGTACCCCTTAGCTCTGAGCCTGTGAGTCTATGTATTTCCAAGAAAAAAAAAAAGAAACAAAACTAAGCAAAAAATTGACATTACCGCTTTAAGAAGAGAATAATCAAGACTACCTTTACTTGCTAGAAGCCAGACACTGTTCATTTCATTGCTCATTTAATCCTCACAAGAATTCTAAAACGTCTGTGTTGTTCTACTTTCCAGGCACAGAGAGGTTAGGTTTCTTGCCTCCGATCACACAGCATGCACGTGGTGTGACTGAGCTTTATCCTCACCCATTGTCCTCCACAGGTCACGCTAGTAACCCAGAGCCTTGGACCACTTCCATTCTCTCCTCCATTGTTTCGGAGTCAACATGAAACACCACCAAGAGCTGGTTGTATCTTTCTTACACCCCATTTAGCCTGTAACTCTAGTTACCCAATATTGTCACGTTAGTTATACTTTACCGTTTCCCAGAAATTTTGGTCTGGGCTGGAAGAATATCCTGAGATGTTTAATACCTGGGTCTTCATGTTGTTAGATGATATGTGAGTCCTACATTCTAAATAATTGTAATTATGGCTGATATTTATTGAGCACTTACTGAATATGGGATCCATTCCAAGAACTGTACCTATGTTAACACTTTTAATTCTCACATCCCCCCTGTCTGATGAGGTGGTCCTCTTATCATCTACATTTTGCAGATGAGGAAATGAAAGCACAGAGCATGGGTAGAGTAGTGTGCTTCCATCACACAGAGAGTGCGAGGCATAAACTCAGGCTGTCTGGCTGCAGACACCCATCTCTCACCCACTTCACTTTACTGTCTTTCTCAAGATAGGCTCCTCTGGAAAGGAATTCTATGGAATGTTTTTAGAAATTCTGTCATAAAAATGTCCCATGGCCAAATAAGTTTCTAAAAGTAGGGCTAAATAAAATGAAATGACTTGCTTTACTTTTGGATTCTTCAGAGTCTTGCATAACCAAATGATGATCAGGACAGAGCAGGCTCACTGGCTAAAATCATTTGATCATGGGGACTCTTTACTTCTGGTGGATCAGCTCAAGACATATTCTGTGAAAATCAATTCTAAAGGAATTGCAGGTGGGAAGGTTTTGGGGGAGGAGTCAAGTTCCAGATTCTCACTAGCCCTCCCCCATTCTAGTTCTCTCTCAAATATCCCACCATCACTTCACCACCGACTCCACTGACCCTGAAGTGCACCTAGCACGTGGCCAGGAAAAAACAAACGTATGTACTGAATCTCTGAAAATTCAAGTTCACTTTCAGTGCACCACACTGGCAATTTTCCACTGACAGAATCCTTTTTTAAAAGTAAATAATTTCTGACTTAACTTCACTCTGTATGAGTCTCTAGGTCCATCCACGTCTCTACAAATGACCCAATTTCATTCCTTTCTATGGCCGAGTAATAGTCCATTGTATATATGTACCACATCTTCTTTATTCATTCGTCTGTCGATGGACATTTAGGTTGCTTCCATGACCTAGCTATTGTAAATAGCACTGCAAAGAACATTGGGGTGCATGTGTTAGCGCATGTATGTGGAATCTAGAAAAATGGTACAGATGAATCAGTTTGCAAGGCAGAAATAGAGACACAGATGTAGAGAACAAACGTATGGACACCAAGGTGGGAAAATGGGGGGTGGGGGAGTGGGATGAATTAGGAGATTGGGATTGACATATATACACTAATATGTATAAAATAGATAACTAATAAGAACCTACTGTACAGCACAGGGGACTCCACTTCACTGTACAGTAGAAACTAACACAACATTGTAAAACAACTATACCCCAATTTAAAAAAAACCCTTAAAAAAATAAAAATAAAAGTAAATAATTTCTGGCAGAGCAGATCATTACTCCTAAGTGATTTACAGTCTTGGTAAATCTGGATTTTCATGGCATAGGTTTTTTTTTTTTTTTTTTTTGCGGTACGCGGGCCTCTCACTGTTGTGGCCTCTCCCGTTGCGGAGCACAGGCTCCGGACGCGCAGGCTCAGCGGCCATGGCTCACGGGCCCAGCCGCTCCGCGGCATGTGGGATCCTCCCGGACCCACCTCCCGGTGGCAATGGAGTTGAGCTTTGAAAGATGAGTAGAGTGTAGCTACACAGAGAAAGTAGAGGGGAAGACCTTCTCAGGGAGGGAACAGTCTGAGCCTGGAGAAGGACTTAAGAAAATCCAGAGAGGGTGTTAATTAGTTTGCCAGCAGTAAAGTGCACTAGGTTTATGTTCCTTTGCTGTTTCTATGACAACAAGTGACGCCTCATATGTTAGATGCCCTCCACATTGGGGTCAACAATTGAAAGCTTTCCAGGTAAGACAGTTTCTAAAGAGCCCAGATAACTTATTTAACCTCTTGGTACCTCGATGTTTTCATCAGCAGATGGGGATAAAGTCCTTATCTCATGAGGTTAAGGTAAGGATTAAGAGTGAATGATGCATGTAAGGCTTTAGAACTATTTATTGAGCACCTAATAAATGCTCAATAAATATTAATTATTATTATTATTGTTGTTGTTATTGAATGCTTAAAGATTTCAATAAATAAGCTTGAACATACCATGAGATCTCTAGGGTTAGATATACTTAATTACTTCTGCACCTTGGGCATTTACCAGCTTCTGAGCTGGTAGTTTTCAGTAAATGTCTTTCAGATGACTTGAATGGTTGAATGAGTAAACATGAGGAAAATATCCCCTCTCTCTAGGATGCAGGTGCCTTTTATCCTTGAGGCTCCAGACACCCCCCCCAACCCCCCCACCCCCTCACCCCCCCCACCCCCGCCCCAACTTCCTCACCCTCCCACACACACTACCGGGACAGCCCTTTATCTTCATGTGCATCTTCTGTGAGTTACTCTCGGGTAAATAAGAACATTTGACCCCGGTTTAGAAAGATTGCCTTACACAATCTCCCAGTTCCCTAGATGGGGCTTGCTGAGCTGACAGAATGTACAGAGAAGAACTAACTATTTTTAGGATGAACTAGAAAGATTAGAACTTTGCTCTCTCCTCAAATATCAAACCTGCCATCTGTAGGGATCCAAACAGGCATTATTGGGGAATTGGACGTAGGGAGTTATTCACTGTGCTCCTATTGCGTAAAATTCCCACATAAAAATAACCATAGACCATTGATGTTGGAGTGACTACTATGTGCCAGGCACTGGCTAAGTGCTTTACATGCACGATATTGTTTCATTCGTACAGCAACCTCATGAGATTGGTTTCAATCTCCCTATTTTGCAGATAGGAAAACTGAGGCATAGAGAATTAACTGTCTTGACCAAAGCCACAGAAAGAGGGTTAGTGAAGCTGGAATTCCATCCCTGGTTTGTCTGGCTTCAAGACCCATGCTTTCCATGAGGATTCAAATGACAGTGACACAAATCAAAACAAAGAGGAGAAAACAAACTCAGCCTCCTGGCTGAAGAATGAAATCATGGATTGGTTGAGTGCATAATTTTGCTGGGTAGAACCGCAGATGTGCAGAAGAGAAAGTCAGGGGCTCTGTCTCTGGGGAGCTCACATCCTAATAAGGGCTATGTAAGGACTTTTTCTTGTCTCTCATCTGCCCAGCTCCCTCATTCTCCTTTTGGGACCTCCCTTTCCCTCGTTGCATGCCACACTGGGGGGCTTGCTCAACGGGGTTCCTGCACTCCTCTGGCCAAGGGGTAGGTGTTTGCCTCAAACTGGAAAACCAGACTATGGGAAAGCAAATTATGACTCAAGAACGTCAGATGGCTAGAGCTGAGTGATCCAATTAGCAGCACCCTGAAGATACCTGCATATTAGTTTCCACCATCTGGCTATTCAGCTTTTCCCTCTTTTCCTGAGAGCTTCCTTGTGGCAGATAACATAGGCTGGTTCACTCAGCACATATCCCAACTCCAATCAAACTATGCTTTCTCTATTCTAGAAGGTGGAAATCTCAGAGCTCACTTTCCCAGGCTCCCTTGCAGTTTGGGATGGCTGTGTGGCTTAGCCAATGAGATGCAAGCGTACATCTGCTGGGGATGTCTCTCCCCTTTCTCTTTCTTCCTACTGGGATATAGGAAAGACATGATGGTTGGAGCAGTGGCAGATAAGTTATGAGCATGAGGAAAAAGGGAAGAGACATCAGCCCTGCTTAGCGATATCAGGCAACACCTCCCCTTTGGATCTCTTGCTGAGAACCCCTTACAGTTTTAAACCACTATGTTTAGGGGTTCTGTTACTTGTAGCCAAATGTACCTCTTAACTGATATGGAATCTGCATTTTTTGCATTTTTTTAATAGGGAGGGTGCTTGGGGTAGGCAGAATTTCTTTACACAACCAAAAATACCCTAATTGATTCAGGGAAGGGAGGAAAGTACAAAAGCAAACCACAACATCAGCCAGAATGCAATATGCTCTCCTGGAGGGAAGAACTGTCATAATACCAATTCATGTTGACATAGTCTGTGATATTTTTCTAAGAGTTTTCCCACACATTGTTTCCTTTGACCTTCTCAGCCACCCTGTAAAGTACAAATTATTATTATACCTGTCTTATAAATCTCAGAGTTTGAGTACTATGGAAGTGAAGAAAGGGAAGTGATTAATTCTAGCTGGAGAAACTGGCAGCCTCAGGAAGAGGCTGGCCTTGAGCTGGGGTTTGAAGGATGAACAGACTTTTAATAAATGGAGGAAGCAGTAGGAAGGGCATTCCTGGCTAAAGTAAGAACCACAAAGCTTAGAGGCACGAGAGGCCTGGGTGAGTCTGGCAAACATGGCTGGTGCTCAGGGGAACTTGAGAAGCATGTAGAGGAGGTAGGCTTGGAAAAGCCAGCAGGGCCCAGATCATAAAGATCTGTTGTGTTGGCAGCCTCTTTGGGTTGCAGAGGCATTCAAATAACTTCAACTAACGGGGTAATTGTGAGGATACATATAGGAATAAAGGAGCTTCCAGAAGTCAGGCCAAACTTCTTGGGGAATCAGGAATATACCACAACCAGCATCACAGAATGAACACAATCTTCAGGACAGCCAGGCCTCACAGGGGATGGAAGGTAGTTGGATACCATAAAATTACTCAGGACAGACCCCACTTCTTGTAACTGAGTTATCTTCCACTTAGTAGCAAAAACTCACTGCGTTCCTACTCTAGAGCTTTGACATTAACATGAAACTTTTTTTGTGTCCAATTCTCTGTGTGTATCTTCTCTTTAAATTCTTGAGTGTGTATTAGTTAGGATGGGATAGTCTCTGCTGTGATAACAGATGAACCCTGGAAATCTTGTGGCTTTATACAATTATACAAGCATCTCCTGGAACACATGGTCAGCAAAGTCTCTCATGGCGGAGAAGAGAGTGACAAAGGAGGGGCACTAGTTCTTAACATCCTTGCTTCTTATCTTCACAATACGTTGATCAGAAGTAGTTACATGGCCCCATCTAACTGCAAGAGATGCTGGGAAAGGCAGGGAGCAGAGAGTCCTTGACAATCACGAACTCTCTTGACATGAAACTGGGTTGGGTTTGGTTGCTCATCTTCATCTCTATTAGTAAAGCACTCATGCCAGGGAGTCTTAGTCTCTTTGGGCTGCTATAATATCATAGACTGGGTGGCTTAAACAGTAAGCTTTTATTTCCCACAGTTCTGGAGGCTGGAAGTCCAAGATGGAGGTGCCAGCAGATTGGATGTCTGGTGAAGGGGTGTCTGATTCCTAGCCATTTTCTGGCTGTGTCCTTGAATAGCAGAGAGAGCAAGAGAGCAAAGCCCGCACCTCCAAGTACCATCACACTGGGGGTTAGGGGGTGCTTGATCCAGCAGTTAGCTGGGAATCAGGCAGTGCTTGATCCAGCAGTTAGCTGAAAGATGCCCCTGAAGACCTCGCTCTACTTCTTCACTCTGCCTAATATGATATCAATTTCTTTTAATGCTGGCTGTCTTTCTGGTTGCAGTATGGCTTCCAGCACTTCCTTGGTTATGTACTTTGTTTGTATCATATCCAGATAGAGACAGAAAATGATTTTTCTCCTTTGTTTTAAGCACACATCCTGCGATTCACTCTCATCGGTTCAGTTTAGATCAGTGCCTACCCTTGGACCACTCACTGTTTGCAGGTAGGTGGACTTCAGTGGTTGGCTTAGCCAAGGTCCCACTCCTGGGGTGGGAGGTAGCATCAGCTTTCCCAGAGTGCCATCGATGGAAATCAGTGGGGAGAGAGAACAGGAATGAGGCCTGGGGAGGCACCACAACCGCCCATGTTATGCCTTCCCTCATCATCTTTTTTTATCTCCTCTATGCTCTATGCCTCTTTTAATAATGAAGGATCTTAAGTTGAGCTTTGGGGTGCAAGTGCGAGAGCTTGGTCTTTGTTCTGCTAAGGAAGGGCTCTGGACTTAAAGGTGGCCTTTCACTGGTGGGGAAACTGAGGCTCAGAAAGGAGAATCGCTGGTTCTGGGCCCCAGAGTCATGGAACCCCAATTTCCTCTGATACTTCTAGAAACTTCTCCTCTCTGGGACTCAGTTTCCCTCTCTGTAAGACGAAGTACCTTCTTTGGCTCTGAGTTTGCCGGTGAAGCAAGTAGGAGTTAGCTGGAGAGCTCATAGAAAACGCACCTGCCCAGCTCACCCAGAAATTGTGACGCACCTGGAGAAAAGCATGGTGGGTACATGCATTTTGAACAAGCTTCTCAGGTCACGCTGAGCCGCAGCCTCTACCACTCTGAAACCCCTCTGTGGGGACCCTCCCGCTCTGGCCCCAAGACCTCTGAGCCTAGTCTGCCCATGGGCTCCAAGACTGAGAGAAAGGGCAAGGCAGTGGGTGCCCCAGGGGACCCTACCTCCTGTGACCCAACCGCGGAAGGAAGACAAGAGACCCGGGTGTGCTGGTGAGGGCTCAGAGCACCGAGCCAGGAATTTACAAGGACGCTGCCGGCCAGGCATGCTGTTCTGATGCCCTGGGCAATGTCATCATGCCGGCAGGCCACACACCTGCCAGAGCCGTTTGGCTGATGAGGGGAGGCTGTGAGGCCAGAGGCACTGGTCCTTTTCCTTCCCACCCACCTTATAAGTTACTGGATGTTTCTGGAAGGAACAGGTTTTAGAAAGAGGACTGAAATTGGAGGGAAGACCCCAGGATCCAGTCCCAGTGCTGCCACCTGGGTACTCCGTGACCCCCAGCCACTGTAAGACTCGATTGCCTCATCTGCAAAGGAGGGCTAGTGGCCCCTGTCCAGCTTTCTTCTTCCCCGAGACACGAGGATTTCAAAGGCAGTGACGCGATGTAGTGAAAGGACTGGGTCCACGATGCACATGTTAGAGGGTTATTGTTATTATTGTTAAAAATAACAAACGGTTCTGAAGTTGGAACCTGGAGGCTCCTGCAGAATTCAGCCACTGCCAGCCGGCTGCTACCTTTCAGGTAGAGATGAAGATATGAGAGGCAGAGAGGAAAAGCTGCTCCTGGAGGCTTCTTTCCTGAGACCTCGTTGTCTCCTTTCTCCCTTGGAGGCCTGCAGGGGATCTGGGAGGCTTCCAACTTAGACAGCGCTACCTGATGGAATAATGCACCTGTCAGCACCTCCAGAGAGATAGCTGGCTGGGGTTGGGGAAACAGAAGCCAAGCACACGAAGGGTGGCTCTCCGCCCCACCCTCTACTCTACCTGTGGCCTCGTGGGTTCTCAGGCTCCTGAGCGCCAGTCATTCAGGTGCTCCAGCTCCATGCTGGCCACACCTGTTTCTCACCTCTAACGCTGCTAACTTGGTACGTGAGATGAAATCAACCCCCCTTTCTTTCATCTAAATCCATGTCTTTAGCACAGACACTGCTACTGTAAACGTAACCCCCACTCACTTGTAGGATGAGGTGTGATTATTAAAATAAAAGTGTGGACATCCTAACAAAAGGGATCTCAGGTCCTTCCTGGGGTTTCTGCTCCGCACCTTGGAGAGCCCTGAATCCGCAGACACCGTCAATGCTTCAGGAGCACCTGCAGGCGTCAAGATCCATGCTCAGTGTGTTTACGCTCATGGGACAACAAACTCATTCAATCCAAGCCTTGGGGCTACTTTACGGGTGAAGCAGCCAAGGCTCAAGGAGAGATCAAGTGACTTTCCCAAGGTTCCCAGCCAGGAAATGGTAGGACTGGGGATCAAAGTGGATCCTTGGACCCCGGGTCCAAAATAAGTGGCATCCTTGGTAGCATTTGGCACTGGGCTTGCCACAATGGTGGCCAAGAGGGAGTTTTTGAATGAGGAAGGCAGCCTCGGGGAAGCGGGGTGCTACAGTTGAAGGAACACGAGATTAGAACATAAACGTAGATGTTCTAGAACGTCTATTTGGATCAGTGGCTTTCCAGTGGTGTTCGTGAACCCTCTCCCTCCTCCTGAGGGCCAGCTGAGGGGCTGAAATGATGGGAGTTCAATATTTCTACTTTTTCTTTATCAAGAGCAGGTTCTCCTGGCAAACATCTTATATTGTGATTTCGAGTAAGATTTCACTGGGGAAAGAAGAAAAAGAGATTCCTTTGCTAAAACCAGGTTGGAAGAGCTCTGCTTTACATGGCCTTCAAGGCTCCCCCAAATCTCATCGTCCGTGGTTTTGTAATTCTAGTGTGGGTGCTACCCCTTCCTGGCTGGACAGTGTTGGATGAGTCATTCAGCGTTCTGAGTCTTAGTGCCTTTCTCTTCAAAATGGGCACAAGGAGAGAACCACTACCTAGTTCCCAGGGTTATTATTGGATGTACTCTCAGAAGAGCAAAGGATTCTGCAGGAGTATGGGATTGGGGAGGTCGTGCAATCATCGAACATTTAAGTCGTGGCTCTGGTCTGCACTCTGGCTAAATGCTGAAGATGCAAAGAACCGTCGGGCACAAAGTCTAGTAGGAAATAGATAAACACAGGCGCACAGCCTCCCGGAAGAGAGATAAATAAGCAGGAAGTTTTAATGCAAAAGTGATGTGTGCCCTGACGGAAGCATGGCGGAGGGTCCTCTCACCCAGCCCGGTAATGGGATGGCAGGAGTGGGTGGGGACTGTAGGAAAGGGACACCTAGCTTGAGTCTTAAAGCAGATGCAAACACAATAGTGATACTGGGTGTATATATTTCATTCACACAGGATTTTAGTCACACAGAGTTAAGATTTCTGAGGTTCCACTTCCCCTTTTGTGCAAGGATCTTATAGAGACAAAAGTAAATGCAAAGCATACTATCGGATCAACGTTATGGGCTCTGTTAATGAGTTTTGCCTCACCCTTTTTGCAAACAAGTGTTATTCAAGCAACAAATGTGCTAGGCCCTGTCCTCTTGAGAAAACTCAGCACACTTTCAGAAGCATCCCCTGTGAGAGCCTAGAGGTCCCTCTGAGTGCCTCGTGTCCAATAACATGTTTGCACAGATGAGAAAGCTTCTCCAGTGCAAACATGGACCTAGGGGAGGTGAGATGTCTTTACCAAGGTCAGGACGTACAGGGGGCAGGTTTAGATCTGGGGTTTCCTCAGACCACAGGCTCTGAGGGCTCTGGAATGGGAGTGGCAGTGGGTACAGGGGACACGCCCAGGTCTGCCCTCTGAGGGCCAGAGGTTGAGTCCTTCACGGATTTCATCCAACAATGGGTGCATGCGTCTATGTCAATTAGTGAGCTGCGTGCTGAGGGTACAGAGATGAATAAAGTACTCTCCTTGCTTTGAGGAGCTCATAGGACAGAGATGTAGAGTGTCATTTCAAATTCACGATAAGTGCCAGTGGAATAACGTGCAAAGTTCTTTGAGAGCAGTATTTGCCTGTGAAGGGTTGGAAGAGACACAGGCTTTAAAACCAGGCACACTTGGGTTTCAATTCCAGCTCTACCACTTGATGTGAGACATTGGGAAAGTTACTTAACCTCTCTGAGCCTCAGCTTCTCTATCTAGAAAATTGGGAGAGTAACAACCTACCTGTGGGCATTGTTGGATGAAGATTATAACGTTGAGATACAACTGGTAAAGTGCCTGGCTCACTCAGTGCACAGAGACCATCATCACTATCAACTGCCAGCACTCAGGCAAGACATCCACCTTCTCCACTTCTCCAGGAGCTCTGAATGTTCTCATCTGCACAGGTGATGGAAGCGAAATGTGCTTTGTAAAACCATGACGCATTAAGCAATTGTTAATTGTCGCTCTTCGTATCCTTAGCCTGTCCTAACTGGGGAAGAGAAGGCGATGCAGCAGGGTGGTTGGTCAAAGTCCAGTGAGTGACTCCGGGCTGGAAGCCACGGCAGCCTCTCTGATCCTGTGCTACCTCCCCCACTGCCGTCCAGAGCCTCCAGACATTTCCTTCCCAGCCTCTAAAACCTAAACGCATTTGGACCAGGATGGGCAGATCCTGAGCTTGGTTTCTTTGTTTATCAGTCCTTCTGCTGGGAGGGGGGACTTGCCATCAGGCCTGAGAAAAAAGTCAGGAGTGCTTGGAATGCAATTGCAAAAGAGGTTACAAGAGCCTGGCAAGAATGCTGAAATCAAGTGATGTCGAGAGGTTTTGTTATTTTTGAAAAAATGACTCATTCTGAGAAACCCTAACGGCCTCACAGAACGTTCACCTAGTTGCCTGTATGTATAACCCAGAGCCCACTGCAGAGAAAAACAAATCCTGTTGTCACAGCTGAGGGACAGGACGGTGGCAGCAGTGAGGGCTGGCGGTGAGAATCAGGATGACCGTTTGATGGAGGAAGAGTTTCCAGATAACTCCTGCCCTCTGTGTGGACCGTTTTGATTTCCTAAGGCCTTTCCCCCAAATCGCATCATTTCTGTCATCACCAGAGCAACCCCTTGGAGGTAACTTGTGTTCTTTGGATCGACCTGAGCTGGCCAGGGGACGGGTGGTTGTTCCCATTTGACATGCAAAGGAAGTAGGTGCCCAGAGAGTTTAAGCTATTTCCCCAAGTTGAGGGATGGGGGAAGAGAAGGTGAGAGAGGAAGAGGAGGAGGAGGAGGAGACCCATGAATGAGAATAAAAGTGAGGGGCTGGTTTCAGCCAGGACACCCGTCGGCCTCCCCACTGTGGGGTGCTCAGGAGAGCACGAGGTCAAGAGTTAGGATATGGGCTTTTGCTACACCTCTGCCCTTAACCAAATGCGTGTCTTTGGGGAAGCTTGTCTCTTTACAAAGTCTCCACTTCCTATCTGTAAAGGCATGGGGGTGGAGGGGAGTCGAACAAACTCAGAGCTTCTAAAATCTAGCAGGCATAAGAATATTCTGGAACACTTGTTATTATACCAGTTGCTGGATCCCTCCCCAGAAATTCTGATTCCGAAGACCTGGGGAAGGGCCAGGGAATCTGCATTGCTTACAAGCTCCCCAGCGGGACTGCCCATTGGTCACGGTCCTGACTTTGAGTCTCCTGGGGCTGGATGATCTTGAGTGACCCTGTTGTTTCTGCTGTTCAATGATTCAAGACACTCAACAACTCCTGGTCATTGGGAACTGTGCCAGGTGTGGGGAATAAAAAAAAAAAGCAAGGTTATGGTACTGATGGGTTGATGAAAATGTTGTGACCAGAGGCTCACAGGAACCTAACCTTCGATTTCCCCTAGGAACAGTGGTACAGCATTAACTAATTCAGTGGTCATGGCTACTTTATAGAACATCACTACAGTTCCATGAATAATGAGAACGTGCGTGTGTGTGCGTGTGCGCGCGTGCGCCGTGAAGCCACTGCCAAGTATTTCTTTCGCTCAGTATGACAAGTTAGTATGTTTAACAAGACAATTCAGAGTTGCAGCGAGAATTTAATAAAATCCAAACATCTGGGTAAATTTTGGAAGCTTTCTTACTAATCCTACCTGGTAGCAATCCTTATCCAATTTAGCTATCTCCTCTTCTGCCTAGATTTGAGCAAAAGGCTTCTTTCTATTCAGCCTGAACTTATCCTCAGCTTCAACACCCAGCTGAATTCACAACATCTCATCAACTTGGTTCAGATACAAATTTACACGTAACAGACCTTGGTGTCACAATGTACCTGAATGCAATTTCAATATAGATCATAGGACCGTATTAAATTGGATATTATTTTGGTTTTACCCCTATGATTCTGACACCAGTTTGGACGTGTGTTTTTTCCCACACCACCAAGTAATTCTCTGAGACACCATCTGGCTGTCCAGCATTTTAACTAAATTCTGACACTATCTACTGCTATCTGAAGTGGCATCAGATCTCACAGGCTAAGGGCTCAGTCCCACAAGACTGCCCCCACTTCAGATGTTTATTGCAAGTCCAGGTTGTTACCTGTGCTCCTGACAGACTGGCAATAAATCGGAGGTTCCCATGACCCCCTCCTTGGGGGATTAATTTGCCAGAGCGGCTCAAAGAATTCAGGAAATCAGTTCAATCACTAGATTACCGGTTCATTACAAAGAATATTAAAGGCTATGAATCAACAGCCAGATGAAGAGACACGGAGGGTGAAGTCCCAAATGCGGGAGCTTCCGTGGAGTTTGGGGGCCACCACTATGGCACGTGGAGGAGTTCTGGTTCTTCAACCCGGAAGCTCTCCAACAGCCCATCCTTTTGGATTTTTACCGCGGTTTCAGGATGTCAGAACAATTAATTAAATCATTGGCCTTCGGCCACAGAACTCAATCTCCAGCCCTTCTCCCCTCCCCCGAGGCTGGAGGGTGGGGCTGAAATTTCCAACCCCGTAATCACTTGGCTGGTTTCCCTGGCAACCAGCCCCCATCCTTAGATGAAGTAGGGGCTTTCCAAAAGTTACCTCACTTAAATAACAAAAGACACCTTGATCACTCTCTTCACTTAGGAAATTCCAAGAGTTTTAGGAATGCTATGTAAGGAACCAGGATGAAGACCAAATATATATATTTCTTCTTAATAAATCACAGTCACATTTGTGCTACGTAATTCCTGCCCTTGGTAGACTGATTAAATATTTTTTATTAAAAAAAATTAGTGTCATTCATTTTAATTTTTCTGATTTACTAGTAGTTTACATTCCTCTGATGTAATTCTTTTTTTTTTAATTAATTTTTATTGGCGTATAGTTGCTTTACAATGTTTTGTTAGTTTCTGCTGTACAGCGAAGTGAATCAGCTATATGTATACTTATATCCCCTCTTTTTTAGATTTCCTTCCAATTTAGGTCACCACAGAGTATTGGGTAGAGTTCCCTGTGCTCTACAGTCTGTTCTCAGTAGTTATCTGTTTTATACATATTAGTGTATATATGTCAATCCCAGTCTCCCAATTCATTCCACTCCCCCTTCTCCCCTTTGTATCCAAACTGTCTTCGCGCATCTATTCAACATCAGTGCACAGAGAGCCAGCATTTTGGCAGCAGTATCCATACGTCTGTTCTCTATGTCTGTGTCTCTATTTCTGCTTCGCAAAGAAGTTCATCTGTATCATTTTTCTAGATTCCACATATAAGCGATATTCTACCATACTTGTTTTTCTCTTTCTGACTTACTTCACTCTGTATGAGACAGACTGATTAAATTTTTGCCATGGGGGGAGAGCTGGTTCACGGGATTGAGGAGCCTTCCTCGGGGACCCTGGACTCCGGGGCAGGGAAACCGCGGGGCAGGGACGGCCCAAGCCCCTGCAGGCTCAGGCAGGAAGTCCCGCTCACGTGCCTTCCCACCCGGCCCCTCACTTCCAGGCCCAGCCCTCCACCCTGTCCCCTAGGCCACGTCAACCCTTTCTAACTTATTTCTGGAAAATGTGCTGAGAACAGGAAAGGCCCCTTCATGGGGCTGGGATTGCATGTGATTTCCCTGGGAACCAGCACTGAGGGGCTCCGCAGCCTTCCCGGACCGTGAAGTCCCTGACTCTCACCGGAGGGGCGGCGCTGGAGGGAGTCCTGAGCTGCTCCCGGCCTCTGACTCCTCCCCGTGGGGCCGGGGGCGGGGCCTTGGCGGCCAGCGGAGCGAGAGGAAGCACCGAGGCTGAAGGAGCGAGGCGGCTGGCTGGCATCCCACACAAACACGCTCCGTCACTGTAAATTATTTACGCGCCATATGGAGGCCGGACAGGCTCCTCGACCGACACGTTAATGAGAAGCCCGAGGATCCTGCCTTGGCCGGGATTCCTGGGGGCTGGGGGGCGAGTGGAGAGGAGCATCCCCGTGATTGGAAACCTGCAGTGAGTCCCCGTCTTCTGCAGGAACAGTCTGAACTCCATAGCCCAGCACTCAAGCCCTCTGTCAAGACGCAGCTCTGACACCTGCCCGCCCCCCGCCCCCCCCCGCTTCGGGCAGGGCAGCGTCTCACTGCCCTGCACACTGTTCTCACCCCCAGACCTCTGTGTCATGTGCTGTCTCCCCAACCCCCCGCCCCCCAGTCCCTTCTCCTTCTCAGCATCAGCATCCTTAAAGGCACAGCTCAGAGGTCACCTCCTCTGCGTGGCCTCCCCTCTCACCCACTGGAGGGTGAACTTGCTCCTTCCTCGTGCCCCCCTAGCCCTGCGCATCCTACTTAGCAGTGTGGCCTCCGGTCTGAAGTGAGACACCAGCTGCATCCTTTGCTGAGAAATCTTGTTTCCTCAAGTAGAACTAGAGACAACGATGGTCTCTCCCTAAAGCTTGTGGGGAGGATCGAATATACAGCCAGCTTTACACAGTGCTTTGCACCCACGAATCACACCATGGATGAGAATTCCTCATTATTATTATTAATATAGGACTGTTTTTCTCTGTTGTAATCACTTTCGTCATAAGCCTCACTTTTACTAGACTCTGCCCTACTGGAGTGTAATGGCCATGGTCTTATTCATCTCTGTTAAAAAACAAAATTCAGCTGAGTAAATGTGAAGATCTAATTGGCCTTACTCAAAGACTCATGAATCAGGCAGCATGCCATCCAGTAAACAAACAGGTACTCCAAGGCGTTGGACCAAATGAAAGGTTTTTATAGGCAGAAGGAGGGGCCAGAAGGTATCTGCAAAGGAAAAGAAAAGATCATTTCAGGGCAGAACGTCTTCTTTTGGGAACATGGACCAGCAGGGGTCTTCGTCATGCAGACTGACTCTTCTTCCTTTGGGGGAGGGATGGAGAAGGCCCCTGTGACAGATTACCTCATTGGTGCTGACCAGAAAATTCCAGACTGGCTGATTAAGCTTATATTTTGGGGGAAGGTCAAAATTGCAATTAAGTCAGGTTTTATTTATTTTTTAAATTTTTATTTATTTTATTTAGTTATTTTTGGCTGCATTGGGTCTTCGTTGCGGTGCACGGGCTTCTTATTGCGGTGGCTTCTCTAGTTGCGGAGCACGGGCTCTAGAGCACAGGCTCAGTAGTTGTCGCACATGGGCTCGGTAGTTGCGGAGCGCGGGCTTAGTTGCTCCGCGGCATGTGGGATCTTCCTGGACCAGGGCTCGAACCGGTGTCCCCTGCATTGGCAGGTGGATTCTTAACCACTGCACCACCAGGGAAGCCTTAAGTCATGTTTTAAATCCAGATTTGGTATCGTGAGATTTAGCACAAGCAGCCCCGTTTTGGGCCTGCGGTTTTCTCTTTAATATCTCTAAACCCTCTGCTTCTAGCCCAGTGCCTGGCACTTAGTAGGTGTTCAATAAAGAGTATATTTTCAATGGTAGCACACATGTATAATTTCCAACATCTACTGAGTGCTTACCATCTGCTAAAATGAACTCATTTAATACAACAGTCCTATGTGATTGCTGTTTATCAGTATTCTCATTTAACACATGAGGAAACAAGGTATGGAGGGGAGAAATAACTTGTGCAAGGTTACATGTCTGGTGAGTATTTACCGGAGCTGAGATGCAAACCTGGACAAATTCAAACCTTAATTGTTCCACCTCCTCTCATAGTACAACGTTTACAGCCCAGATTGGGTGTTCGGTGGTAAGTGCCTGGCACCTAGTAGGTGTTTCGTGAATGTTGAATAAGTGTTTGGGGCCTTTGTATGTTTTGATTGCCTGGACTAAAGCAGGCAAGTCACACAGATGGGCTACTAAAAAGGGTGAAAGTTTTTATTCGTTAAACTTATCTCTAGAGTATGTTTTTCTAGAGTTTCCAGTCCTGTGTGTCTTTTCCTGAGCTGGCCTGCTCTAGACTCAGCACTTGAATTTCCAGAGGGGAGAAGCAGCCTGCGTCTCCCAGACAGGCTCTGTCTTACCGCCATCTCACCACCAGAGTCCTGCAGGCTGCAGACCTCTTCCCTCCACCTAGAATATTCCTTCCTCCCTCTCTCCTGCACCTTCCCCACTGAACCCATGATCCATCTGGAAAACTCTTCCTATCTTTCAAGGTCCAAGTCATGCTGACTTTCTGGGAAATCTTTTCCAACTGCTGTCCCATTCCTTTGCTCGCCTACACTGAACACACGTCTAAACATTTATATACACACATGTGTGTATGCTCACGACAAAGCGGTGAGTGTCAAGGCCTTTCCTGCCAGGCTCCTGGCTTTCAGTCTGGCTCTGCCACCCTGTACAAGTCTCCCCACCTGAGCCTCACTTTCCCCATCTGTGAAATGGTGCTAATCATAGTACCTACTTCATAGGGTTTTGTGAGGATTAAGTGGAAGAGTATGTGCAGAGCACTTAGCCATGGGACGTGAACATAGCAAGTGTGGCTACATGCTCCTGTACTTTTATTCTTCTAGAATGAGCCCTTGTGTATCTTTGCATCGCCAGTGCTTGGCACACAGCAGGTGCTCAATAAAGGAAAATGCAACTGGATTTCAACAACGTGAGCGTGTATCGAGCACCTACCAGGTACCAAGGGCTAGATATGCAAGATATGTGGGGAGGAACACTAAAGGTCGGGATGCCTGTGTATAGAGACTGCCAATAAGAGATATGATGATGCCAGCGTGGTACTTCCATCAGCTCATCTATTCATTAGGCATTTGTTGTGCCAGGCTCTGGGGAGACAGAGATGAATAAAATGCACTCCTGGTCCTTGAAGAGACCTGACTGGGTACATAAAACTTACGACACAGGCAGATGACTGCTGTTCTAGAGGCATGAACAAGGTGGGCTCTGGGCTTAGGGGACAGAACCACTGGATTGACGATCAGTTTGTAAAGGAAGGGGGCGGGGGAGCTGGATGAGATGGGCTGTGCCTTTGCACGTGCTGGTCCTTTTGCCTTGGACATCTCTCCTTATCCTGCCTGCCTCAGGTGACGTGTCCTCTCCTCAGGGGATCCCCCTTGGAAAGCCCACCTCCTCATCACTCTATCAATACACCTTGTTCATTTCTTCTCAAGCACTAGCCATAGTCCTTAGTGAATTAAAGGCAGGGAAGGAAAGGGAACGTTATTTCTTGAACACCTACTGTGTGCCAGACACTGGGCTCTTCAACTGACAAACGATATTTAATTTTCCTGATGCTCCAGGGGTGTCCGTATTATTTTCCTCGTTTTGAAGACAACTAAAGAGACTCCAAGAGGGCAAATGCCTTTGCCCAGGGTCACTGGCCAGGAAGTGGTGGAACTGGACTTGGAATCCGGGGCCGGCTGTCTCCCCACATCCACAGAGCTTTCATGGCACCGGGAGAGGCCAAGTAGGCAAGAAAGGAAACGGAATGATTCGTTTACTGCCCCAGGCATTTTCAGCAACAAGTAAGTGATTTCCCTAATTCCCAGTCTGCCGTTTAAGCAGAGGCTTGGCGGCCGGGCACCAGGCTGCAGAGAAACAGGTCTTCTCCTTAACTCAGCAGCACCACCTGCAGGATCTGCGTGAACACTGCAAGAAAAGATCAGGGGCGAGAGGTGGGAGGGGGTCCTGGAGAAGGAACCTGAGACATCGTCTAACGACCTTTGATCTTAAAAAGGAGCAAATTGAGGCAAAGACAGGAACTTAATCAAAGTCACAATGTTAGTGATGTCAGAGGTGAAGCTGTATCTCTCCTGACTCCCAGTTCAGTACCCGCTTCCCTCCCACCCCTCACTTTCATTCTCATTCTCTGTGTTTCTCCTCTTTCTTTTTCTCTTTCTTTCTTTCTTTTTTTTCTTTCTTTCTTTCTTTCTTTCTTTCTTTCTTTCTTTCTTTCTTTCTTTCTTCCTTTCTTTCTTTCTTTTTCCTTCCTTTCTTCTTCCTTACTTCCTTCCTTCCTTCCTTCCTCCCTCCCTCCCTCCCTCCCTCCCTCCCTTTCTTTCTTTCTTTCTTTCTTTCTTTTTCTCTCTCTCTCTCTCTCATTCAGTAAGCATTAACTGAGCACTCAATATGTCTTGGGCATATTCATTCTGGTGGGATATAAATATTGATAGTTAAAATGTGCCTTTTAGGATTAATGTTTAATTATGGATTTATTGCCATTAACAATGTACTTTATCATTACAACTAAGACTTACATTACTGTGTACCAGGCACTAGGCTAAAGCATGATCTCAGTGGGTCCTCACAGATGAGGAGACTAAGGCTTAGAGAGGTTTACGAATGTGCCCAGAATGTCAGTAGTTGCGGAGCAGGGGTTCAAACCCAGATCCTTCTGACCTCAGAGCCAGAAATCTTAATCACTCTGTTATATTTACTCTTTAAAGTATCCAAGGTTAGTTCAAGAAGAATCCATACTCTGATTAGGATGCTGCTGCTATTTAAAATAATTACTTATTTCCTGCTGACTCTCTTCTCAAATTCATTGCTTCTGAAATCCCTAGGAGTTTATATTGACGTTCTACTCTGTACCAGGCACTGTGCTAGGTGCTAGGGACACAGAGGTGATGACTGTAATTCAGCTAGAACCTTGTGGCCTTGTAGATGTCAGTCTTAAGACATAGCAATTGGCAAGACATTCTAATAGAAGCACGGCACAACTGCAGGGGGCGCCATTCACACTGCCGCTGATGGAGATGGCACCCCCTGAATTGGGCAGTGTGCTGCCTGTGTGACTGTATATGGTGGCCCTGACCCAGTGGGATGGGAACAAGGGACAGGGGCACGGGGGAGAGGGATGGGGACCAATCACTTCCGCCTTTGCAGGGTAGGGGAACTTCACGGCAGAGGGCACTGGAGTGTGAACGCCGCCAAAGCTGCACAGACTTGGATTTCCTCTTCTCTTCAACTGGGAAGTAGGGTTAAGTTTTGAGGAAATTTGTCTCTGCGTTTCAACCTGTAGAGCAGAAAGTGTATTTCAGTTTCCACTTTTGCATTAGCTCCCGAGTTGCATTTAGTTTTAAGTTCCTGGGAAATTTGCCCTCATTCTCATTTTTGGGTGGATGGGTAGTTTCTTTCTGGGTGGTTGGTTGCTTAAACTGGAGCTCACCGATTGCAGGGGGCGTGTCTAAAACAGGAAGATCAAGTATGGGCAACCCTGTAGCTGTTTAAGGAATTCTCTGCCCAAACCACAGGACAATGACCCCACAGTGGCCCCAGAGAACGGGAGCCTTCATCTCACAGATAACAGCACCCCATCTCTCCACATCTCCCCTCATTCTCCTCACCATCTAAGAGCACTTTGTGTGTGTGTGCAAATTTTACTTTATTTCACTTAGAGTAGAAAAAACAAAAGGCAATTTTTTTCATTTTCCAAATATAAAAATGATTTCATAATAATGACTATACTTTAAAGTAATTAATTAATTAATTAATTTTTGGCTGCGTTGGGTCTTCGTTGCTGCGTGTGGCCTTGCTCTAGTTGCGGCGACTGGGGGCTACTCTTCGTTGCGGTGCACGGGCTTCTCATTGGGTGGCTTCTCCTTTTGCGGAGCACGGGCTCTAGGCATGCGGGCTTCGGTAGTTGTGGCTCGCGGGCTCTAGAGCGCAGCCTCAGTAGTTGTGGCGCACGGGCTTAGTTGCTCCGAGACAGGTGGGATTTTCCCGGACCAGGGCTGGAACCCATGTCCCCTGCATTGGCAGAATAATGACTATACTTTGAAGATGCTAATTCAGACCCCACTAGGGAGGGCATGGTGACAATCACAGGATTTGGTTGGGTCAGTTACTAGAAGGGTGCCGAGGGTGCAAAGGTGTTAAAAAAAAAAAAAAAAAAAAGAACCTGCTTCCAGCTGTCCGGGACCTCTTACTCTGTGGCTGACCCTGCAGCCGCAGGAATGACCACTGTGGGAAAGTCTGGCAGTGATGAAGGAGGAGTGATGAAGGCAGGAAGGTCCCCACCCCCAGGACCCCTTTAATGGCAGAGCAAGGAGATGGGGGGAGAGACTCTCTTCTGTTCTGCCCTGGGAGAAAGATGCTCATCAGCCTCCTGATTTCACATTAATTCGGAGAAGGAAGGTTCCCTTCTTCCCGTGTGGTGGGCTAAACAGCCAGCCTGGGACCACAGTCAGCCGAGATAGCCTCGTTTCTATGGGAAAATGAGTTCTCAGGTCGGAACAATCATCTTAGAAATCAACTACTGGGAATGCATCCCTTTGTTAAGCCGAAGCGCCTCCCCTAGTCATCACTGTAAGGCTGATGCTGTGAAAAAAGCTACGAACTAGGAATTCAGATGCCTGGGTTTTGGGCTGCCCGTAGCCGGCCGATTCTGGGCAAGTCACGTCATTTTCCTCTTTGAGGCCTCGCCTGTGGAATGAGGGATTGGGCCAGATGAATTCCCATGCTCTTTTGGAGTCTGAGTCTTTGGGACTTCTGAGTCTCTTTGTTATGTTACTTTCATTTCTAGCATATTATTGCATTTCTGGCTAAATAGACTGCTTCTTTGGCCCAGGGCTTGTTGGCTTCAGTTCCATTTGTCATTCCTGTGTCAGCTGGTTTCTAGCTGGGTCCGGCCAATGGGAGGCACTGGACAATTATTGAAGGGCATTGAGAAGGGCGAAACCAGGGTATTTCCCGCCCCCCCACCCCCACCCCCACCCCGCTGCCTTCAGAAGTATCTGGCCGAGGTTGCATTTCTTCCTTGCCTCTGGCTCCCACTATGGTTCCAGCTTCTTATAGGGTGACCCCAGGCCTTAGGTTGTTATGGTCCTGCCTGCTTCCTCTATCCCTCCAGCTAAGGGATTTCCTGCTATTATTATTATTTTTATCTATTTTTGGCTGTGTTGGGTTTTTGTTGCTGCGCGCGGGCTTTCTCTAGTTGCGAGCGGGGGCTACTCTTTGTTGCGGTGGGCGGGCTTCTCATTGTGGTGGCTTCTCTTGTTGTGGAGCATGGGCTCTAGGCACGCGGGCTTCAGTAGTTGTGGCTCGCGGGCTCTAGAGCGCAGGCTCAGTAGTCGTGGCGCACGGGCTTAATTGCTCCGCGGCATGTGGGATCTTCCCGGACCAGGGCTTGAACCCGTGTCCCCTGCATTGGCAGGCGGATTCTTAACCACTGCGCCACCAGGGAAGCCCTTCTTGCTATTACTAATCTCTGGGTCATCCCCATTATATTCTGGTGGGCTCTCCAGCCCTTCCATCACCTGTGGAACCCACTTCCTATATTAATTTCTCCCGGTTCCAAATACTTAGAGTGGTTTCTAGTCACTTGGTTGGACTTTGACTGAGCCTTTCAAAGTTTTGTTGGCTTTACCTTGTAACAGCCAGCAATAAAGATGATGATGATAATGTGATGATTATAACCCCTTACGTGGGATATAACCTCACATATTACAAAGCTTTCACTCGGGTTCTGTAATCTGAGTCTCACAGTAACAGTGTGATGTAAGAAAGGCATTTATCATGAATTCTACTTTACAGAAGAGGAAATGATCTCACAGAGCTCAGACAGCTGGGGAGTCTTGATAGAGCTGGAACCAGAACCCAAGGCTTTTGATTTCTCATCTAGCTTTCTGTCCCTCTCTCTTTCATCATTATCCCACTCACCCCACTGGAATGGTGACTTAATGTTGGTCTTTTAGGATGCTGTTTTCTAAAGCGTGGGGCACAAACCATCAGTTGAGGGTGTATTAATTATCTATTGCTGTGTAACAAATGACCCCTACACTTCATGGTTTAAAACAGCATCATTTATTATTTTGGAAATGGTCCATGCATGCATTGATGCTTTCTCCATTCCACATTTTCTGGGTTGATTGTTCTTGGAGCTGGACCAAGAGTGGGTTCAGCTTTGAGGAAGGGGAAGGCTTTGACATTGTACTTTCCAACAGTTTGAGATGGGGCCTGGCTGTGGTGTGATGACGAGCTGGCTGACGTGCAGCCCCGAATACACAGGCTTCTGCCCTCGGCAGACCCGGCCCCAAAAGCAGCCTGTAACCAAGGGACGGGCCAAGTGGAGGAAGCATAAACTTATTTCTATTCTATACTCATTAAATAGGAAAGACCACTGTATCTTTCTCTCCATCCATATTCTTCACCTCTGTACTGTAGGGACTTATAATACCATTAGGAAGAAAATGATTTTATATTCCTAAGTCCTCAGGGATCAAAGATTGGGGGAAGGGTCAGGGTCACCATATCCATCACATCCATCACTTTGTCACTGTCAATAAATATTTATATTTACCCATGCTCACCTTGTGCTAGTCTCTTCCTCCCTGCCAAGGCTCTCACCTCAGTTATTTCTGGAAGTCCCAGGGGATGGCTCACGTGTACATGTGAACTCCGTCCTTCTGGCTCCCATGTAGTGTTTACACTTCCCTTTGTCGTCTCCAGCTTTCTGCTCTGATGTCTATAGCCAAGTTTTGGTGGCTCTTGCCAAGGCTGGTGTGACTGGTATCTGTATCGGAGCTACTGTCTCCATCCAGCGTCTTACTGTGTTCCCCGACGACCTGAGGAGAATGCCTGTCTCTGTTTGCATCTGGTCTGCAAGACAAGGCCACCTTGCCTCTTAATGGACAAGGAGATTTTAATGGAATAATTCTAATTTTTGTTTGCTTCGGTTTCAACCTCTCTGCTCACAGGTTCTGGGTCAAGCTCCAAGATGTAAAGAGGCTATTGAGAAATTTCTGAGCCATTGCACTCAAGCTGTCCCTTTGTTTTCTGCATTGCCCCATTTATCCCCTTGGAACAGTGCCCCAACACTCTTCTTTAAGGATGATGTTTACTAAGGTATTGGGCGCAAACCATTGGTGAGGGGTGTGTTAGTTATCTATTGCTGTGTAACAAATTATTCCAATACTTAGTGGCTTCAAGCAGCATCATTTAGTATCTCACAGCTTTTCTGGGTCAGGAATGCAAGAGAGGCTTAACTGGGTCCTCTGGCTCTGGGACTCTCATGTGGCTGAACTCTTCTCGAGGCTTGACTGGGAAGGTTCTGCTTTCTAGTTCGCTCCTACGGTTGTTGGAAGGATTTAGTTTCTTGCACTGAGGGCCTCAGTTCCTCAGGAGCTATTGGCTGGAGGCCCTCCTTGGTTCCTTGCCATGTGGGTCCCTCCATAGGGCATCACACAACACAGCACTGGCTTCATCAAAATGAACAAGTGAGAGGAAGAGAGACTGCAAACAAGGCAGGAGTCACAGTCTCTTGCAATCTTGTCTTGGAATTGGCATCCCATCACTTTTTTTTCTATTAATTAGAAACAAGTAACTAGGTTCAGCCCACAATCAGGAGGGGATTATACAAGGGTTGAATAACAGGAGATGAGAAGTAAACGACCATGATAGATGAGCCCACGTGGCCAGGAGCTGTGGGTACCTCTTGGATCTGAGGAGAGCCTCTAGCTGGCAGCCAGCACGCAGCCAGGACCCTCAGTGAGACAGCCACCAGAAATGAATTCTGCCAACAACCTGCATGACCTTGGAAGTTGGTTCTTTCCCAGTGGAGGAGTCTCCAGATGAGAACGCATTCCAACGGACACCTGGATTGTAGCCTGGTGGACCCTAAGCAGAGAACCCAGTTAAGCAATGCCTGAATTCCTGACTGTGAGGAAATAAATATGTGCTGTTTTTAGCCTCTAAGTTTGTGGTAACACGTTGCACAGCAATAGAAAAAAGCTAATTCACCTCCTCTAAGACACATGTGAAAATCTAGAAAACATTTCAGGGCACAGCAAATTTGACTATATAATTTTGTTTAACAGTTGTCATTAGGTTCCAAATATTTTTGAAATCTTCAGAAGGACAAAACCCTCAAATACAATTTTAACAAGTCTTGTTGGAAAATCAGTCTGTCAAGAGACAACTTAGCCACATCTGCAGAGCTGAGTAAAGGGTACTTATTTGATACAGATGAGGAATGCAACTAGGAGGAGGAGGGCATTCTTTGAATAAGTCATTGAGAAGATGCCTTTCCTCAGCTAAGAGAAGATTTCTGAAGATTGTGCAGGAGAAAGATGAGAGGGTACACTGATTTTTTTCCTTTTAAGCCTGTGATCTGGAAAAATAAAGGATGAAAGAGAATGGCGCGGAGTTGACACTGAGTGGGCCAAAAAGCAGCTGTCTCTTGGCCTTGGAGAGTCTAATTTATTTCTGAGAGCTCAGCACTGGCTGGTCACAGGCTTTGGAAGGACTCACATCATATGCATGGCTGGGGCTGGTATGACTAGTGAGCAAGGCCCTGACCTTGAGTTAACTGGTGGTCGGCATTAGAGGAGTCTGTTGAGACAGAGACATTGTAACCAGGGCTTTTATTCACTTTAGACTTGCTCCATATCATATTTCAGTGCCAGTGTCTGCCTAATTTAATATTAATAGTTAAATGATTTGTGCACTTTTAGTATAACAACTATTTTTCATTGAAGAATCTGTCTTAGTTTGGGTGCCCCCAAAAGCAGACCCCAGGCAGAGATTTGGGTGCCAGCAGTCAATACGGAGGTGATCTGAGGAAGCTTCATTAGGGGAGTAAGGCAGTCATCCAGGGAAAGGCGGAAGCCGGTGAAGGTGCACGAATGAGTCAGTTGTCACTGTGGGCTCCTGGGATTCAGTTGTGCTAGGGACCCTTTAAGAGGCAGTATTGGCTGATCTCGAAATCACTGCACTGAGGGATGAGGTACCTGGGGTATTTATCTACTAATTCTTGTCCTGTATTAGTTGAGGGTCACTCATAGAAGCATTATCTCCCTGGCCTGCCCTGAGAGAGGGGGGTGCACTCCTGTGGCCAAGAAAGAGCTCAGACCAAGAGATGTAGGGGTTTGGAGTAAGAAGGCAGAGGAGTGCATGGGAACTGTCACCAAACTGCAGGTGACCTGCGGGTTGAGCTGATGGGATGAGGGTAGGACGTTGGCGTGTATGAAGTGCAACAGTAATATCCAAAAAGAATGGGAGCCTATAATAGGACATGCCTTTTCAACCATATTGAGTAACCGGGCTCATTTGGAGAGTCAGCCTTCCAGGTCAGGAAACACTATAAAACTGACTCAAGCCAAGATGCTATTGCAGTTAGGGACCACAGCTGCACGTGCCACCTTGTCTCAGAAGCCCAGCCTCTGGCCTCTCTTTGTTAGCTGCCTTTAATTTGTTGGACCCTGGACCTGTGGATGACCAGGTGGCAATGACAAGACAAGGGAAGTACAAGGCAGAACCCCAGAAAGAATTTTGAGGCCATGACAAGCCAGATGCATCTCTGTGACTCTTAGAGCATTTTTGCTATAACAGGTATCCTTTGCATTAAGAGTAATGAATCATCTCTTGTTTAAAACATGGCAAGTAGCTGAGATTATTAAGAGTAAAAATGAACTTCCTTGTCCCGGAAGGGAAGGAATTGGTCAAAAACTAAGATTTGAACTTAATTCCTTAATAGCCAGACTATGAGAATGGAGAATTACTTTTCAAACTCAGATCACTCATGTGAGTAATGCTATTAATAATTGCTAACGTTTATTGAATGGTTACCACATGCTGGGCTTTCTGCTATGCTTTTTATGTGCCTGACCTCACCAACTCCTCACAATAACCCAGTTAGAGAGGTATTCTGTATATCTCCAGTTCATATATGCAGGAAGTGGGACTTAGGTTAAGTAACTTGCCTAGGTCCTGGGAACAGCAAGGGCAGAACTGGGGTCTGAAGTCAGGTACGACTTTATGAACTTGAGAAGTTCTGTAAGATGACCGCTAAGATTGAGTATGCCCTCTAAAACGGTTTGCGTATAGGTGGGCCAAGGAGTAACTGGGTTGTTATTGTTAGGTTGGGGGCCTGGGTTTCATAAACTGCTAATGTGAGAAGATCATCAAGACATCTCGATGTTGCCAAGGGCAGACGCCAAGTCGCTGTGTATTCATGGAAGTGTCCGTGGGTGCTAAATGGTTGGAATAGACCCTGTGGACCACTCCCTGCCCTAACACCCCAAATGTGGGTCCAGACTTCCCGGGAGCAGTCCAGCCTCCGTGGAGTGGGAGGCTCTGGAGTAATGATGTCCTGGGAATTGGGTGACTGTGATGCTTATTTGGGGTTCCACCCTTTGCTGGCTGTTTGACTTCAGGCAAGGGACTTAGTCACCAGGGAAACTACTTTTCTCATCTGTAAGATGAGGATTATGAGACCTGACTCTTGCCTTCCTCACAGGGAGGGCAGGAAGCTTCCTGAGATCACCTCACCAGAGTCTTGATCTGCTTGAAAGCATCCTCCTTCACGGCCCAGCCAGGCGCTCGAGCAGCTGGGTGAAAGTTTTATGACCCGAGATTCCCACAGCCCATTACCCACAATGCTCCCAGAAGCCCTCTGAGGTTTTCAATGAGAGATTTGGCTGGCGAAGGTTCTGCCAGGCCATCAGCAGAGACTTCTCAGTGCCTTAGTCATGTAATAGGCGGTTTCCCAGGGAAGCTCTTGCCAAGGCTTCCATTTATTCACGTGGTCTTTCTTAAGAGCTCCGATGCACACATGGCAGTTTCTCCCGCCTCCCCAGGCTGGTCCGCAGCGGTCATCTCTGGTGTCGTGGAATCCTGACAACTCTCAAGGACAACTCTTGGCCAGTTTAGCCAGAGCCTGGATGTGCCCTGTGCCCTCTGGTTCCAGTTTTTAAAAGGCTTCTTCAAGAGAGTAGTCTGTCCACCTCCTCACTTCTTGTCTGGACCATCACAAAAGCCTCCTAAAGACTCTCCCTGCCTCCAGCCCCGCTCTCTCTCTGCCTGCCACACTACACCCCGACGCACAGGATGTATTGCTCCCCTCCTCGAAACCCATCAATCCTTCCCCGTTGGCCACATGGTAAAAATGGAACAAATTCACCTGGCACTGAGAGCCCTGCTCTAACTCGAAAGCTGGCCCCCCGTTTCCTTTCTTTCCCCATTTCTCCTCTCTTTCTATGGTCAGTTCATTGATTAAGTTCGCCATTCTACTTTATTCCCTTATCACCTCCTATGTGCCAGGAGCTGCATTACGCTCTGGGGAACAAAATGAGAGCCCCGTTCTCATGAGGCTCACGGCTGCCTGGGAGATACAGACACGTACACTGGTGAGTGCCGGCCGTGCAGTTGGGTAAGTGCCATAACAAGGGAAATGGAGGGTCAACTGGAGGGAGCCCCTTGGAGGGAAGCCTGATCTTCCTGGGGTGAGGGTACGATATCTAGCACTCAAGATGATTAGGATGCAGACCGACAGAGTCAGGTGTGGACGGTGGGAGTGGAAAGCGTGTCCCATCAAGAGTGACTTTGGTGTGAAAGAGGGTGCGGGAAGTTGGGGAGACTGACACAACTATGGCAGTTCACGGCTTGGGAAGGAACCCAGTTTCTGAAGGTCCTGGTGAGCCTTGCCTGGACCTTTTCCTGGAAGAAAAGGAACCGGAAGCAGGGTGTGGTCTCCGTCCTCCTTACTGCGCAGCCTGGAAGGTACTCTCAGACTCTCAGGCCTTCGCCAGGGCTCGTCTTTCTCCCTCACGGCCCCTCCCTCCTTTCCCCACCTCTCCCTGTTCTCCTCCTGCTGTGGTTCTACCCATCTTTCCTGGGTCCCTTCAAATGCCATCTGGATCTGGGATCAGCATTCATTGCTCCTTCCCCTGGACACTTAGCGGCCATTGCCGGTATGTTACTGTTTATTGTATTCCACCTTATATTTTATGTCAGTTGCACCTGTTTTTCTCCCTCACGGGACTGAAAGTTCCTTAAAGGGCATATTAACCTTGGAATATTTACTTCTGCATTTCCCACAGCACTTAGCATACAATGCTTGGAGCCAGGCTTTTCTCAAGCTCCACTTCCTCTGCTTATTAGCAACGTGATCTTGGACAAGTTACTTTATCGGTGAGACCTCGAGTTGTCTCATCTATACAATGGGGATCATGATTTTTATTGCACAAGATAATTGTGAGGATTACCTGGTTAGCACTCAATAAACATTAGTTGCCCTCCTCGCTCCTCTCTTCTCTAGCTCACAAAGATTGCTGCAGCATCTTGGGAAAGCATCCCTGAGGGAGGGGTACCTCACTTTCCCCATGGGTCCAGAGGAAGTGTCTGGTGCCCAGGTGAGATTCCATCTGCACTGGTTTGCTGAGTACCTGGGGAGAAAGGCAGGATATCAACATCATTGGTGGAGCCTTGGTTATCAGTGGCCGTGGACACCACCCAATTCTAATCTGATCTTTTTTTTTTTTTAACACCTTCCATGGAACACTCATCCTTAACGTAAACAAAAAGAAAATGCTGGAAAGGAATCGCAAAACAAATTAAATCATGTGCGTTTCCTTGTCTAGGATTATGCCCTAAACCAAGGTAGGCTCCCAGGGAGAGGAGGAACAGCGGCCTGCCTGTGAGTCTTTCCCTTTTCTACCTGGTCGCTGCTCAGCCTGCGTACAGAATCTGTACTCTGAGAGGACAAGGGCCATTGTCAGGGCCGTGGTCGCCCTTGACGTCACCATCAGCAGCAGGTTGCTCCTCCTTCCCTCATCACTGCCATTTGGTGGAGGGGGGCAGGGCAGAGCCCCATCTCCTATGCCATTCTCTGTAGCCCTCATCCGCATACATAGTCTCATAAGTCCCAGTCCTGCGTTTGTACAAACTTGATTCTCACTGCAACCCTGCGAGGCAGGTTGAACAACTGCCATTATCTTAATCAGTGAGGAATCCAGTTGCAGAGAAGTCAGGTGACTTGCCCAAGTCCTGGCACGAGCCGGGAGACGAGAGGGGGCGTGCAGGGCTGGGGCTGAGCCTCAGGTGGTTTGAGCCTGAAGAGGGTGGTTTGAAAGCGAGGACAGCCTTGTTTCTGGGCAGCCAGCCCTGGTTCCTCCTGATATAATGGTGTCTGAGGAATTTTTTTAAAGCACCAGTGAAAGCCAATTCCTTTTTCTACCTCCTTTTGGTACTTGGAACTCCCACTGTGTGCCTGGGACATCGAAGTGTTGGCTGCATGAATAAAGATTGAAGGAGCACATGAAGAATAAAAAGAAGATAAGAGTTTGCCCTGGGGTTTATGGGGCTGGTGTGATTTCTGGAATATTCCACAGATGCTCTTAACCTTCCTGCCTTGGCTCATAGACGTGTAAAATCCCATCGACATAGTCAACCTCGTTGAAAGTACTAGAGACAGATCTTCCCTCTCTCTGTTGCTTTACTCTTGTTTCCTCATGGGAAGAACAGCTGTGTTGTCATATTGGGGATACTGGGAAAGACTGGTGTTCACTGAGTCACGTCTGTCTGTGGAGGAGGTTTTCACGTCTCTTTCTCCTTCTGGACCTGCTTGGGTTCTGACATAGTTCCTTGCACTTTTGCTCTTCATGCTTTAAACTACCTTCCCTCTCCCTGCAGCTGTTTTAGGAAAAGTTTTGGCCAAAGAACAGAGATGATTCCTTTCTTTTCTTGCCAGCCTCTTCATTAATTTAAAAAAAAATCTATTCAGTCAGGTAGGGTGTGCAAGCTTTAGAATTCCAAGAGACACATATCAGCAAATGGATTTTTCAACAAGACCTTTTCCATTTTCTACTCAGGATAATATTGAGATATAATCGTGTGCCACCTGCACTGCCTTCTCAGCTGTCTGCTGGAGAGAGTTCCTTCCTTGACCCGTGAGTGCTATGTGGGTGGGCTCCTCTTGGTGGGCTGTAGGAGGTGCTGGGGCCTTGGTTCTCAAACCCAGCTGTACATCATAGTCACCCTGACCACTTGAATCAGAATTCCCTGGAGGTGGGCCCAGGCATTGGGATTTTTTTAAAAAAACTCCCCTTATCTAGAATATGGATCCAGATGGCATATCCATATTCTAACACTGCTCCAAGGCAGTCTCCATTTCTAAGGAGAGAAATGCATCTTTACATTTAAATAAAGTGAATTTTTTTCATTTCTACAGACAGTTCCTTCTATCTATTATCTAGTGGGAATAAGCACCCAGTGGGAGAAGCACCCTGGTACCTAGGGAGAGAAGTACTTAGTACCTTGAGAGAGAAGTACCTAGTACCTAGTGAGAGAAGCACCCTAGTACCTGGTGGGAGAAGAAGGGATGAGAAATGGTACTTTCAGCTCCAGCACCTCCTAAGAGCCTGGAGTCTCTAGACCTTCATCATTTAATCCTCACACCAGTCCTTAAAGGAGGTGTCACCATTCAAATGGAATTCAAGTGAAGAGACTGTAGCTCAGAGAGGTTTAGGGACATGCCTAAATTTCTTACATGGTATGTAAGGGTAGAACTGGGATTTGAATGCAGGCCTGCTTGGCCCCAAAGCCCAGTTCCCTTGCTCCCTACCTGTGGGTCGCACCCTGTGGCCCCTTCAGCCCTCTCACAGACCCGCTCCTTCTCTGAGGCCTCTGGATGACAGGATCTGTTATAATCGTACCCTCCAGATTGCCCGGGGAACCCCTGTGGCCAAGGGTCCTTTCCTCTTAACCCAAAGGACCAGCCAATGTTCCTAAAATTCCCCAAAGTCAGCCTACATATTAATCCCCCAGCCTGGCCCTCACAGTAGTGGCATCACATTTTTTTAATCAGATCGGTATCCTGATTTTCAGCTTGGAAAAAACAGTCCCCATAAGTACAGCTCCAACTGAACTCATTTCTCAGAATCGCTGCAAGAACGTGGGACTATTGTGTGTAAGAAATAAAGACCTGTGGACACTTTGCAACACTTTCTAACTCTTCCTCCCAGTTCGTCCTGTTCTCTTCAGCTGGGTGATAGCTGTCGAGAGGCTGGCAGGGCAGCCTAGGAGGAAATGGACCAGCGCCTTTGGGTCTCCATTAAAAACCAGTTTTACAAAACCTGTACAAGAAGATGGGCTTCACAGAGGCAACGATGATACATGCTTAGTGTTTTGATTCATCGGAAACTCCATATATACCAAAAATAAGATCTGACCTCCCTCCCCCCACGCACACCTGATGTGACCTGTGGGTGTATTCCTGTAAGTGGTCCCATTCTGTTGAAAGTCAGGCCCATCTGGGGGGTCATCATCAATTCTGGGCATTGGCTTGGAGAAGAGCATGCCCAGATTGGAAGGTATTTAGAGATGGCGGCTGGCACAGTAGAAGGATTTGAGATGGTATATGAAAATGAAAAGAAATAAAACTAAGAAATTTTGTGTAACTTGGAGTGGGCTTGGGAAAAAAAAAACAATAGATATATTCTTTATGGCCTCAAGGGCTGTACCCTGTGTGTCAGGCTAGGCCAGGTCGTGCTGCAGCAACAAAATAAGCCACAAAGATCACAGTAGCTTAATACAATCATGGTTTATCTCTCGCTCTGCTAAAGCACAACGCAGATTGTGAGTTCTCTTGAATTTTGTAAATGGCAGTGAGTGACACCTTCTGGAATATACAGCCTGTGGGGCAGCTGCTGCTGGGGAAGAGAAAGATGGAAGAGGCATATCGGCTTCAAGACACCTCAGCCTAGAGGTGATCAAGTTATATGACCAGTGAAGCCAAAAATATTTACTATCTGGCACGTTGGAGACAGAGTTCGCTGACCCTGACCTAGAGAACCAGCTGGGTTCTGAAGTCTTTCCCTTTTCTTCATTGAACATTACTTCTGTTTTAAATGTTTTACAACTATAAGGTCATTGGATCTTTATAATAACCCCGTGAGGTGGATATTATTATCTCCATTTTTCAGATCAGAAAATGGACATCTCACGACATTCAGTGAGTTGTCTGAGGTCACATAATTAGGATGTGGTTGATCAAGGATTCTAATCTGGACATTGGAGTTCCAGAATCTCTTCTCTAACCACTACACTACACAGGTCACACAAACTTACTATGAAAACACGAGCTTGAGGTGCCCGGGGGGCGGTGAGAGTTTGGAATCCATGGAGGTGATCAGCTCACAGGGAAGCAGAGCTGGAAAAGGGCTCAGAGAAACGAATGCCTCCTCCTTTATCAGGAGACGGCTAGGCTTCTGGGGAAACTGAGGCCCATGAGGGGAAGTGAGGTCAAACTTTCCCAGCACGATCTTGGTGCTCCAGAAGCTTAAAGGCTAGTGAGGGGTGACTGGACCAAATCTCTTTAAAATGACAACCACGAAAATTTTTTTATTGTGGAAACTTAAAACATATCCCAAAGTAGAAAGAATGGTTTCATGGACCCATGCATCCTTCACTCAGTTGAACAATTATCAACATTTTGCCAGTCTCATTTCATTTCATCTATCACCTCCCAGTGATTTTAGGGTAGGGAATACTATTTTTAAAATAAATCCCAGAACCCTCTTATTTTACACATAAACACCCAGTGTCCAAATTCATTCTGTTGGAGGATTTGGGGGAGAAAATGAGGCCTAGACTAGCCCTCTGGGGGAAGGGCGCTGCCGTTTTCTGCAACAGTCAAAGGAAGATTCGCACACATCCGTCCATCCCTGGACCTTGATTTCGGGCTGTGACCCCCCTCCCCTGTGAGTAATGCCGGGGCCTGCCAGACTCAGGCAGCTCCCGGTGGAAAGAAGCACTTTGTGAATGCTGTCTGTAACCAGGACAAGAAAAAAAAATGTGCTGAGTGGATCCCTTATGCACAATCATCCTCCTTTTCCGAATGAGCCTCCTGCCCTCTGTGGGGCCTCTGAGCCCTGTCAGATGGGTGTCGATGTCAGCTGAGTCACCCGGGTCATTCCTATTATCTCATTTACCCGTGTTTGTCATTTTCAAGCAGCATGACTCA